>NW_004443990.1:15195116-15219171 GCF_000243295.1 Trichechus manatus latirostris | reverse complement strand
ACCGTCGGGGGGCTGAGGCGCCCGGGGACCTCGGGGGCAGCGGCACCCGACAGCTGCCTCTCCGGCCGGTCCTGGGCCCCCGGCGCCGTTGCCCCCGCCCCGAGCTTGTGCGCCTCCTGCTCCGAGTCGTCGTCTGTGCTGCTGCCCAGTCCCCGCGCCTCCCGCCGCTTCTTCCGCTTGCGGTTGACGGCCGAGATGAAGGAGATCGCCAGCATCTCCCGGGCGTACGGCTCTTTCTTGGGGGCCCACGAGCTCTGTGCGGGAAGACAGGCCAATATGCAGGAGGCTCCCAGCCGTGCCAGTGCCGCCCTCTCTCCCAGCCCCAGGCTTGAAGGCCTCAACGCCCTCCAAATTCCCACCTGTAACAGCTCCACACCCCAGCACCCAATCTCAACAGGTCCAAACCAAGCCCACCTCCCATCATAAAATGCTCCTTCCTAACCTCCGTCCCAGCTGGAGTGTCACTATCCTCTCTGGAGACTCCTCCAGCGTCCCAGCCCTCAATCCTGAAGCCTTCTCAGCACCCCTTCTGGCCCTCCCTACTCCAGACCCTCAACTCTCGCCTCACCCCAACGCCCTCTTTCCATTCCATTATGACGCCCTCTTTCCATTCCATTATCCATTATCCATATCCAGCACCAGAGAAATCCTGTTAAACACAGCTCTGGTAATAATACTCTCTCAACAGTGAAAAAATGCTTTACAGTTTGAACCCATTTTGCATCTTCGTATTTCTTTGTTCCTTTCTCTGACCACGAGCTCCTACCCTCTTCCCTCTCCGCTCACACCTGGAAACCTACTTTCCTAGACGAAACTTGGCTTTCCTAATACTTAATATGAACTACTTGAGTTCACTTCCTCCCCTTCCCCTCTGCACCCCAGCATTTCAACCACCCCCTTTCAGCTCCCCACCCCACCAATCCTCAACCCAGATCACTCCAATCATAGTTTCTGCTGCCAAAAGTTGCCGCAAAATCCTGTACAAACCATGAGTGTAGCTGCCCCTGAGTTGTGATTTCCAACCCCAAGCGAGCAACTGCCTGTGGCCGACCCTACCTGCACCAGCTCACTGCTAAGCCCCGTGTGTGCTTTTCAGTCTGTCTTTACATGATCTCCCTAAAGAGCCCATGCTGACCATCATTACCTCCTCACACAGGTTCTCGTCCTCCCTTTCTGGCCTCCCCTCTGCCTCTTGGCAGAGGAACTTGTTCCCACACATCGCTTTATTTGTCCCACCACATGCTCTGAGGCCTCCCCTTCCAACACTAAACTCTCTCTTGACCTCCAGACTCTTCTTGCACCTGTGGCTATCTACCTGAGTTCCTGCAGGCACCTAACTCAACCTGTCTGGAACCACATTATCCTACTTACCCCTGCCCCAAACCACCTCTGTTTGCGTGGTTATCTGACTCCTCCCCCCGCCCCCAAAAAACCACAGCCAAGACCTCTCACTTCTCCTTCTAAAATGACTCCCAAAGCCAGCTCATCACCGTCCTCTGTTCAGTCTCTCACTCTGCCTTTTCTGGACCTTTCCACCCTCTCCTAACAGGGTTCCCTACCTTCCTCCTTGCTTCACCCATTCTCTCCTCCTCAGCAATGGTTCTGTGACCTGCCTGATGCTTAGAGGCCCAGACAGAAATGAGCCCAGGTTGACCAGCCCATGTTTAGCTGGTTTCTCCCGTCCTGGCCACAAGCTCTAGTCTAACAGCTAGGCAGGGTGTGCCAGGACAGGCATCATCACACAATCATCATCGTGTCTCAGAGGACAGGCTCTGGAACAGACAACTCGCTGTCTGTGGGACCCAAGGCAAGTTACAGAAGTTCTTCCTGCCCCATTTCCTCAACTGTGAGATAAGGACAATACTACCTCTACTCACAGGGCATTTGGGAAGATGAATAATTCTGAGCACAGTAACTGCCACATAGCAAATGCTCAGTAAACGGTACTATTATCAATATTGTGGGCTATTTTTACTCGGGAGTCAGTGATGACCGTAAGCATTATGATAATGACTGAACTGATACCCGCCACCAAGCAAGCTGTCAGGCTTCAGTTCCTCTGGAGAAGGGGCTTTTTAACTGGGGTCATGGGATGCGCACTGGGGACCCAAAGTCCCCCCACCCCCACCCCAGAGTTGTTCCAGGGTTTCTGTATGTATGTGTCTTTCTGGAGCAAGGGTGTATAGCTTTCCCCTGATTCTGAACGGGGCCTGGACCAAAAGTCAGTGGAGAACCCCTACCCTCCAGTGTCCGTGACACTGTGGTGTTTTGATCAATGCACGTGTTTTCATGTGGTCAGCTAGTTGTCCCTCAGGGTAAAGGTCATGGACAGGTTTCAGCTGGGGCCGGGATGGGGTGAGGCCATTCCTCAGGTGGGTTAAGGGAATATTTAGGAACATGTGGCGAAATGAAGTAAGGCAGGTGTGGGGAATCCGACAGGGCCCAGTTAGGAGCTGGGCTTCTCCCTGGGCCAACGGGGTCCTTGAGCTGGTTACTGCAGGCAGTGGAGAGAGTTGAGTGGGAAGCGAGGGACCAGCAAAGAAGACAAAAGAGGTCCCCTTCCTCAAGAACTTGGAATTAAGCTGATAAGGGAGCCTTCTGAGCATTACACTGGTAAGCTCCACCCACAGTAGAGGAGATTGAGAGCAAACGAGCTGATGTCTGTGGTGTGTGCCCAACTCACATGCCCACCATGAACAGCCAAAACCGTCCTTGCAGGAGGCAGGATCGGAGTGTGATTGTAATTCAGGGCGCTGACACCACACTGGTGTCCTGTACACAGCCTGAGAAAGCTGTGGAGATAGGGGATTGTTAAATCTGGAACAATGGTTTTCAATTGTTATTTTAGCCTGAGAGCAAGCTATTCAAACAGAAATCCTCCCTAGAAACCCAGTTTCCTGAAACAGAACAAAGGAGCACCCGGCTTAGACTGAGGAGGGTGGGGCTTAGAGCTCGCCCCCTCGGTCCTCCCATGCACCTGCTGGTGGTGATAACCCCAAGGGGGCTCTGAGGAACACAGTTTGATAACCACTGACCTAAATTTTAGAGAGTCAGGCAAAAAGAGCCTGAGGCTGGAAGTAATGTATTTCCAGTACTGCGCATTGTTCATCCCTGGCCTTGGGGAGCCTACAGCCTGGTGAGAGGCCATACCCTGGTCCCCAAGGCAGCCCCTTACCTACAACCAGGATGGATGCCACATGCTCTCAGGTGCCCAATGCCTCCTCCCCAGGCTCTGACTCTGGCATCCCCAGCAAGTAAGTGGTTCAGATCCCAGAGACCCCATGCTGCACATGCCATTCAATGCCCTTGTTCCCATGGTAGTTATTTCTCACTTAAGTTAATAAATTGGCACCCTGGCCCATGCCTCTGTTTCTCAGGGCCTTGGCTGGCTCGTCTGGGTTCAATCCCTATGCTGGAGAAATCAACACCCAGAGCCTGAAAGCAGAGGATCAAAACTCGGACTGTGGAGAATTCACCAAGAAACGCCCTGTGTCGAAAGGCCACCTAACCAGCTCTCCACCCCTCGATGCCTGAAAACACGTCCATTCAAACTTCTAGTTACCTACACTCTTTGAGCCTTGGTCTTCCTATCTGTAAAATGAGGACGTTACAAAATTCAAGCGTCTTTTTGTAATGATTAAGCGAGATAAGTATTTGTGAAAGTTGCTGGCATCTAGCAGGTACCCAACAAATGTAAATTCACTTCTCTTTTGTCTCACACTAGTCATTTTGAGTAACTCCCAGGGGCCACAATGAAGCAAGTCCCTGAGTCAGTGTAAAGACATACTTTTTGTAAAGCATGTTCTATGTTCAAGGCCCTGTGACTAAAAAGAGGACCTCCTGAGCACTTCCCAGGCAAATATCGGAGTCAAGCGGGCCTAGACTGGCAAGCAGTATATGCCAGGGCCTTGAAAGGAATGAATTCTATCACTAGAGGCTTCAGGGAGGAGGAGGTCTGTGAGCCATGGGGAGTCCAATGGTGGAGTCCACTGAGGACAGGGTGAGGTCACAGGAGGTTACGTGAGAAGGTCTTTTGGCCAGTGGGGCGTCTCCTGGGAGTGTGGAGGAGCCAGATCCACCCAGGACCACGCAGGGCTGCCAGGCAAAGAGCTGGCTCCTCTCTGGCCTGGACCACCCTCAGAGGTCCCGCTGCTGCCAGCAATGCTCTCAGTCCCTTTAGGAAGCTCACCTTGCCTTTTGCCACCCATTTCAGATTTCCTTCACTGGGCTCAAACTTTCCCCGCCTCTTTCACTCTCAGCTGAAGACCTCACCTTCTACTTGACTGAGGAAAGAGGAGCCAACAGCTGGGAACGCCCCCAACTCTCCACCATCAATTCTGCTTGCAGCTGTGCCAATCTTTCTTCTCCCCGCTTCCTGTTACACCTTGGGAAGCGCCTCCTTGGGGCAAAGGTACTCCAACCTGGTGGGCTCAGGTCCCAGCTCCTCCTACTGCCTTCTCTCTCTCATATGTTTTCCTCACGGGTTGGATCAAATTCTCCTAATTCCTTTGACTAAAAAGCAAAGTGGTCTGGCTTGTATAAGGATAAAGCCTTCCGAATTGCCTTGGCACTTACCTTGGACTTGGCTGAACTACAGGTGGTGGAATCTGTTGGCGAGAGATCAAAAGAAAAAGGAAAGTGAGATCAGGGCAAGAGAAGGCCGAGTCTTGTGAACACAATTATTCTCCACAAAGGCTTCAGAAACCAGGGAGGTATCAATCCTGAGCTCTCCCCAGGCCCAGGGAGTGTGCTGGGCCTCTGATGTCATTTCCTGTGGGGTAGGGATGGAGCCGAAAATGATGTCAGTCACCAATTCCTTTTGAGGCAGGAAGTGACATCAGGCTGCCAGCCACTGACCCTCATTTGCCCAGGGGTAAGGGCAAGGGAGGCTTTTCTTTGGGCCTGCTTCCTTTCACCCACCCCCTCCTGTCCCTGTTACTCTGAAGCACTGGAGAGAAAATGCCAAATACCACACACAATCCACAGAAACCACAACCGTGAAACACAGCAAATCACAGATGCTCTGGAGAAATGGAGACCACACAGGGCATAGGGAGGCGAGTGCCCTACATCCACCCTTACCATGTCCCCAGGAGATGAGAGGGGAGAGGGACCATGTGAATGAGCGAGTACATGGCAGAGAAGTGGTGGGGCTCAGGAGGTGATCAGAGCCTCGAGAGGCTCCAGAACTTTTGGGACAAGGTACCTGATAATAACCAGAGTTGTGAGGAAGAGTAAAATCATTACATCGATGGGGCGGGGGTCCCACTCCTTACTACCATTGGTGTGGAGAAGGAGCCAGAAACAAGTCCTGGAAATGCTCTCTCCAAGACTGAGGAGGGAGCAGGCTGATCCAAGGATCTTCCCAGGTCCATTGGGAGCAGTGGGCGGGGTGCGGTTAATCCACACTCTGGCAAGCAAGTTAGATGCCTCTTCCCCAGGCCCCCCACCCCTGCCCATGGTGAGAAGAGCAAGATGGGCTGACCACACAGCAATACACACGGGGCAGGGGAGCGGCAGCAGGTGATTAGAAGAGGCAGGGGGCTCCTGTCTGCCATCCCACCCCCTTGTATCTTCTGGCCCCTCCCCCAGCCTGCTTCTTGCCACTCGAGGTACCGCTGGTGTGACTGTCAGAGACAAAACTAGTACCAGTTGCCATGGAGTTGATTCCGACTCATAGCAACCCTATGTGTGTCAGAGCAGAACTGGGCTCCACAGCGTTTTCAGTGGCTGATTCGGTGGACTCGAACAGCCAAGTTTTCAAAGGGCCTTAACCATTGGCACCACCCAGGGACTCCCTGTCAGAAACAGGACAGGTCAAATACAAAAGGGGTGGGGAGTCAGTGACTTGGGCCTAGAAGGCACTGGCCACTGTCTCTGAGCACGTAAATCATCTTCCTCTGTAGAGAGGGCCAGAGGCCCTGGAAGCAGGACATAGGGGCCGAGTGACGGGGGCCCTGGTCTTTGAACTGGGAAGAGCCAGCCCCTGGGGTGACTGAGGCAGAAGCTATAGATATGGAGAAGGTTTCGGAGGTGGCATCACTGGTGTCAGGGGAGGCTGGGTCCTGCTACCAGCCAAGCTGGCCTCAGCCAGATGACCAGGACGGGCTAGCTAGTGTGGAGAGAAGGCGGCAGAGTGTGGGGGCTAAGAGGGCAGCCATCCTGCGCCCAGACTTCCTGGCAAGGGGGACCAATCTGGCTCCATCCAGTGCCTCCTTCCTCCTGAGAAGGGGCCTTAGGGGCCAGGGTTCTTAGCGGGTATGGGTGACTGATATGTCAGGAAGAGATCTGGGACATTTCCACCTGCCCCTCATGCCTGCCCAGCCTTCTTATAATCACCCGCCACTGTTAGTGACCGAGGTCGCAAAACCGAACTGTACCCTTTAAATCTCCAACAGGTCCGCTGGAGGAGGGGGAGGGGAGAGAGGGGTGGTGGGGAGGAGAAGAGAAGGGAGCAGGGTCAAGGGGGGATGGGAGGGGAGCACAGGGAGAAGAGGAAGGAAGGGGGTGGAGGGGTGCAGGAGAAAAGGAAGAAAAATTAAAAAGAGAACATGCCCAGAAGGCCAGCCCATGAGAAATTAAAGGCTCAGGAAGGAAACCAGTGAAGGAGGGCGAACAAAGCAACAAGGGCGGCTCCAACCCAGCCCTGGGTGGGGCAGCCGAGCAGATGAGGCAGGGGCACACAGGGCAAGCGGGACTTCCCAGAGGGAGAGGGCCCTAACATGCCCCAGACTCGGTGTCAGGGCAGGGGAGGGCCCAGCTGGGGCAAGAGCAGGGCAGCCGGTCATCTGGCCAGGCATCCGGGACCCTCAGGAATGTATAGCCCCCCTACCCCCCACCCTGCTCGCATCCCACTCCCCAGCCCCTGAACTCACCGGAACCTGGGTCAGCAGGGGGCACCGTCCTGCCAATGTTGGGCAGGAGGTACTCAATGTTGGGCACTGACTGAGGCTCCTTGTCGTCCACAGGGGTCTGCAAACAGGGAGGAGGGTCAGTCAGCACGCCCTCAGATGGCTGGACCATGGACTCTTCAGAATGGTGTGCTCTGAAGGCAGCCCTTGCCTCTTCCATCAGACTAGGGCTCCAAAGGCAGGGACATCTCCCTCATCAGCCAGGCGCTCTTGAAGGCAGGGCCTACATGGTCCCCATCAGACTGCTTTATGTCTTCGCCAACACCTGATGGACTCCCTGAAGGCCTGAGTTGTTCCCTCAGCTGAGGGCAGGAGATGTGTCTCTCCCATCAGATGGAGCTTCCTAAGACATATCTTCCACATAAGACTGAAGTGCAGGGACTGCCTTTGCTACTGGACTGGGTTTCCTCAGGGCAAGGCCTATATCTCCCCCATCTGACTACAGGCTCATGAAGGCAAGGACTGTTTCTCTCCCTTCAGACTGGAGGATCCTCAGGAGAGGATCTATATTTCACCCATCAAACTGGAGATGCCCCAAGGGCAGGAACCTTCCCCTGCTCCAATCTTGCTGCCCTTTCCCCCACCTGGGACCAACCGCGCTTCACGCCAGCCCCTTGCACCGACTTACTCTCTCTCCCTTGTCCTCCTCATCGCTGAAGAACCAGTCTGACTGCAGGGGAGACAAAAGGAAGTAAAGAAATCAGCGTAGGAAGGGGCTGAGGGAAGACAGGGATGCATGGGTCCCTCAACTTGCTCAGTCCCAGGGACCCACTCAGGTGCCGAATGGAGAGGTGCAGGAGGGGGCACCAAGAGGCATGGGTCCTTCTTAAGAAGTCCAGACTTACTGAACTCGTTGAGACTAGAGGACTCTCCGAGATTATTGCCCTGAGATACTCCATAAACCTTGAACCAAACGACCCTCCGAGGTCACCTTTTAGCTAAATAACAGACTGGCTCATAAAATAAAGAATATTACCAGTGAGTACTGCACACTCTTAAAAAATCATCTATATGAGACCAAATGGTCAACAATTACTCTAAAGCAAAGATGAAAGGGTAAGGGGACTGGGAAACCAGATTACTGGAAACGAAACATCCAGAATGGAATTAATGAGAATGTTGACACATCAGGAAAAATGTAACCAATGTCACTGAACAATTTGTGTAGTAGTTGTTAAATGAGAACCTAATTTGCTGTGTAAACGTTCATCAAAAAACACAATAAAATATTATTAAAAAAAAAAAAAGGCAGGGGTCCCTCCCTGCAGTGCAGTGAATTACTTAATATGGCCCTTCTAGCCATGGTCTTATAACTTCCACCAAATGACTGAGTGGGACTAAGGAGGTGCTTATGGCCCACAAAGAGGATTGGACAGTTTGCTAATAATGCAAATAAGGTGCATGGCACACTTGTGAAGGTGGGACCATGCCAATAAGGTGTACGAAACCCTAATGAGGGGATTGGTCAGTGTTGCCATCCCACCAGGCTTAAAATGAGCCATCCCAGAGGTAGAAAGGGGGGACCTCACTGCCACCAAGAATGAAGACCTAGGAGCAGAGCGCACCCTTTGGACCTGGGATTCCTATGCTACGAACCTCCTAGACCCAGGAGACAAGAGAGCTGCAACACTGGAGATGGCCAGAGACAGCAAGAAGCAGTAGCAGAGAAACGGTGACAGCAGAACCAGGAGACTGGCAAGAGATGGCGCGGTGGGCTTCCCAGCCCACAGAGCAAAAAAGCTGAGTGCCTTCCAGCAGGAGGCTTGCTGGTAGAGTAGGGTGCCTCCACGCACTTGTCAGTGGAGCTAGGCTTGCCGACCCACAGAGCTAGAGAGCTGAAGGCCTTTAGGCCTGAGGCTTAATGGGGGAGTGGGGTGCCTCTGGGCACTTATCTGTAGAGATAAAGAGCTTTGTAACACTTGCCCGAGCAGGGCAGAGGCCAGGCCAAGGGGCCAAGGGCAAGAGAGAAGCCTGCCTACAGGCACGGCTGAGAAGCTGTCCTGATCGAAGAACGGTATCCTGAGTCGTCCTTGATCCTGAATTGTAACCTGTTACTTCCCTAATAAACCCCATAACTGTGAGTATGGTCTGTGAGTTCTATGTGGCCATTGCAATGAATTATTGAACCCAGCAGAGAAGTAGAGAGTGCCGTGGGAGGGACGGCTGGTGTTAGAATTGGTAAAAAAGTTGAAGAGAGGAAATATATCTGACCTTCCTCTCACAGGAATCAGCCCTGGGCTATTGGTGCTGATAATGCTTCTCCCCGCTCATGAAGTTACAGGAAGTCAGACGCCCCCACCACGGCACCATTTTTATACCCCTGCTCTGCAACAGACCCTGGGCTGGCCTGGCTGCAAGAAAGGTCTCAGAGGGAGACTGATGGATCCTAGAACCCAACTCCACAGACTGAGAAACTCTCAGGGAGGGAAAAGGGTGGGCCCAGTGTGGGAGGGAAATGCAGCCTGGAGTGGGAGAGGGCCCGAGTACAGACGGGTTACAGGCTTATGGAGAGCTTCTCTTTTTGCCTGTTTTTCAGCCAACGTTGTCCTGAACACATTACTAGGGCACCCTCCCTACTTCGAGCCAGAAGGCAGGGAGGCTGCAGCGCCCTCTGATGCCAGCCAGGTCTACTGGTAGGAGAACGCCAGAGATGGCTGCTAGAGCTCTGAGAGCCCGCTGCTACCGTGGGCTCCACACTGACAGCTAGGGGCCGCAGTCCCCAACCCAGAAAATGACAACGGAGGCAAAGAGGCAAGGGCTTTCTCATAAATGTCAAACAGGACAGAAAATAAAGTAAAAACCCCACACTTAAACACACTTTGTGATATTTGCAAATCTTAAAGATAAAACTAAAAGTTTTCTGAAAAAATAAATATCAATACAGACTGCCTACAAAGGAACAAGTATCAGATGTAACCAGAACTCTCAGCAGCACCACTGAGACACAAGATGTCAAGAAAGCAAGTAATACTTTCAATGTGGGCAAGTCACTGTTCCTCTTTACACTTCAGTTTCCACCCACTGTGTGGTTAGAGGGCTGGTCTGGATGCCTTAAGGCCCTTTCCAGCTCAGCTGCCTCTGGGTTTGGCTCTGGAGAAGCAAGGCCTCCAGCACCCTCTGCTGGCCACTTAGGGTTCTCATCCCTTGATGGACAATAACAAGAATACATAGAAACACGGGGCTCTTGGTGCCTCCACGAAGGCATGAGAAGAGAAGTGACCAGCTCAAGACACACGAAGCATTGGTGCAGGCCCCCGAAGGACTCCTCCCTTCAGGCCCACGCTCACTGTCCTGTCCCATTTTACCCCACCCCCACCCAGGGTATCACCATTACCTTCCTGAAGCCTCAGTGGGCCCACAGGGAATGTGTCACTAGCACCCAGGCCAGAGCTCTGCCCCTGCCTCTGTGTCCATCTGCCCATTTCCAACAGCATGCTTCTCCTTGAAACCACCTTCTGAAGGCATGCCTCTACCTTCCCGGAGCTTCCTCCTCCCTCTGACTCTCACACACTAATCTTGGAAGCTCAGGAGCATCCTGATTCTCCTGCTGGGAACCTGACATCCCAGAACAGCAGGGATTCCCCTGACAGGGAATACAACGGGGAGTCCCAGAGGGAGTGGGAGAAAAGTGTGGAGTAGAACTCAAATTCACATAAAAAGACCAGACTTACTGGTCTGACTGAGACTGGAGGAACCCCCGAAGCCATGGCCCCCAGATGCTCTGTGAACCCAGAACTAAAACCACTCCCGAAGCCCACTCTTCAGACAAAGATTAGACTGGACTATAAAACATAAAATAATACTTGTGAAGAGTGTGCTTCTTAGTTCAATCAGATACACGAGACCAAATGGGTGGCTCCTGTCCAGAGGCAGGATGAGAAGGCAGGAAGGGACAGGAGCTGGTTCGATGGACATAAGAAACCCGGGGTGGAAAGGCAGAGTGTGCTGGCACATTGTGGGGGTTGCAACTAATGTCATATAACAGTACATGCATAAATTTTTGTATGATAAATATTAACTTCAGCTGTAAACTTTCACCTGAAGAACAATTAAAAAAAGAACAACAGGGATTCTAGGTTCTATTCCTGTTTTGCCTTGAAATGAAGCCTATTGCTCCTGAAGGGCATTCAGCTTTCCAGTGGCATTTTCTTAAGCTGTCTCACCCTCCCTGAACACACTCGGGCTAAGCAGGAGCCAGGTGCTCAGAAGGACACAGGCCTAGGTTCAAAGGGCACACACGCAGGGCAGGCTGCTTACATGCTGAATCAGTGTCTCAATGATCTTGTAGCGATCAGGCATGTGGGTCACCATGTCCGTCATGTTGTCCTCAGACGTCCTCACCAGCGTCGGCCCAAAGACCAGGGCCAGGTTCCGGGGCTCCATCTGGACAGAGAAAACCAAGAGAAGCAGGTCAGGGTTAACATCTCTCCAGACTCTGACCTCCAGCACCTCCTAGTCCTCCCTCAGGCCCCTGTCGCTGACCACACCCCAAGCTGTCCCCAGCTTATGGGCCAGATGCCCCTTGCATGGGCATGGTGGTGCTGGACAAGCAGTGCACAGGCCAGATTCTAGCCCCATTCACCTCAGGCCCAGTGGAACCTGCACACCCATACGGGGCAACCCTGAGTGGTCAGCACCTCCCCTTGCTAGTAGTGGGAGGCCCTGGAGTGGAAACATGTTGGAGGTTCCAAGGGCATTTTAGAACTGGGAGAAATCCTATAGCTCTCTTCATCTCCACCCCATCACCACAAAAACCAGAAGATACAAGGGGTTTGATTAGGGAAATGCAATGCAAGGGATCTGAGCTAGATCAGAGGATGGACTTCCACCAGATCCAGGGAGGCAGTGGTTCTCTGCCTCTAGAAGACTCAGGAACTCAGGAGAGGGCTCTCCAGGGAGAAGCACTGCAGGCATGTAGGGGGGCAGGATGGGGGCAGAATGACCCTTAAGGAGAACAGCAGGCCAGAGGGGCTTGAGAATATGCTGAGGAGACTGCCTTAAACTCCATGTTTCCCAAGACTCCATACTGGAACCTCACTTACCTTGTTTTTCTCCGAGTGGTCAGCAATGGTCTTGAGATGGCCCACGAGGAATTTGAGTGTCTCATAGTAGTGTCCTGGGAGATCCCGGATCTGGGCGGGAGAGAGGAAGGACATGGGGCCAGGCTGTGATACTCCCCCAGTGCCCCACGGAGACACCCAACGCTGTATGTGTAGGAGTCTGGAATCTGCTGTCTGCCCCCGCCCCCATACAGATGGGGAAACCGAGGCCCAGAGTGGGAATTAGCAGCAGCACTGGGCCCAGGCCCCCTGGGACAGGAGGTGCTCTCCCAGCCTAGCCCACCGGTGCCTTTTGCCTACCAGCATCTCTCTTGCCTTACCAGCTTCCGCAGTGTCTTCATGCGCTCCCTGGAGTCTTCAATGCGATTGGCCTCGATGAAGTCGTTGTATTTGTCTAGAACACAGTGACGACTCTTTAGAGAGGTAGGGCAGCCCCTTCTCACTCTCAGGGTGGGCAGGCCCCAGCTGGCTGAGGGGGGTCCACTGGGAAGTCAGTGTCTTGTACCCATGCTATCAGGTTTTGGGTGCTCCATGGCCTTGTGTTTATGTGACTGAGCCCACCACAGCTGCACCCAGGTGTGTATCTGACCTGGGTAGACCCAGCTGTGTTTGGAAAAAAATAAGACCTGAGCTGTATATTGATACTGGAAAAGAGGTCCCTGCCTGGTCTCCAGGACACCAAGCTTCAGCAGGTCAGAAGAGAAAGGTTTCCCAGAAATGGGGAGGGGCCTTTCCATCTCCAGATGCCCACACACTCCTGTGTCAAGGTCTCTCCAACTCCCTTCAAAAGTCCATGGGGGAACTTGAAAAATGGAATGTGATTAAATTTATTCTAAAATTCTTCTGGATAAGCAAATGCACAAGAACAGCCAAAGATATTTTTTCTTATTGTGGTATAATATACAAAACATAAAATCTGCCATTTTAACCATTTTTAAGTGTGCAGTTCAGCAGCGTTAGTTATAGTCACAATGCTGTGTGGCCACCGCTATTTGTTTCCAAACTTTTTCATCACCCCAAACGGAAATTCTGTACCCATCAAGCATTAACTATCCATTCTCCCCTCTCTCCCTTGCCCCTGCTAATCACTAATCTATGTTCTGCATTTGCCTATTCCAGATATTTCATGTAAGTGGGATCATATAGTATTTGCCCTTTTGTGTCTGGCTTATTTCACTTAACATGTTTTCAAGGTTCATTCATCATGTTGTCACATGTATTGGAACTTCATTCCTTTTTATGGCTGAATAGTATTCATATATATATATATACACACATTTTGGGGCTGTCTTTTTGCTGCCGAGTTGTAGCTTATACATTCTGTAGTTCCTTATATATTCCAGATATTAAATCTTTCTCAGATATATGATTTCCAAATAGTTTCTTCTCTTCTTAGATTGTCTTTTCACTTTCTTAATAACATCCTTTGGTGTACAAGATTTTTTTTTTTAATTTTGATAAAGTCCAATTTATCTTTTTTTTTTTTTGCTATTGTTGTTGTTACTCATGCTTTTGGTGTCATAGCTAAGAATCCACTGCTAAATACAAGGCCCTGAAGTTTCACTCCTATGTTTTCTTCTAAGAGTTTTATGGTTTTAGCTCTTATGTTTAGGTCGTTGATCCAATCTGAGTTGGTTTTCACATATGTTATAAGGGAGGGGAACAGCTTCATTCTTCTGCATGTGGAAATCCAGTTGTCACAACATGTTGAAAAGACTATTCTTTCCTCCACTGAATGTATTTGGTGCCCTGGTCAAAAATCAATTGGCTACAGATGTATGAGTTTATTTTTGGATTCTCCATTCTATTCTGTTGGTCTATATGTCTATCATTATACCAGTATCAGATTGTTTTGATTACTGTAGTTTATAGTACATTTTGAAATCAGGAAGTGGGAGTTCTCCTACTTTGTTCTTCTTTTTCAAGATTGTTTTGGCTATTTGGGGCCCCTTGCAATTCCATGGAAGTTTGAGGACTGGCTTTTCCATTTCTACAAAAAAGGCTGTTGGAATTTTGATAGGGATTGTGTTGAATCTGTAGATCACTTTGGGTAGTACTGACATCTTAATATTAACTCTTCTAATACCATGAACACAGGATGTCTTTCAATTTATTTAGGTATCCTTTAATTTCTTTCAGCAATGTTTTATAGTTTTCAGTATGTAAGTCTTTCACCTCCTTGGCTGAATTTATTTCTAAGTATTTTATCCCTTTAGAAGCTATTGTAAATGGAATTGTTTTCTTAATTCGCTTTTCAGATTGTTCAGATTACTGGTGTATAGAAACACAACTGATTTTTGTGTGTTTATCTTGTATCCCACAACTTTGCTGAATTCGTTTATTAGCTCTAGTAGCTTTCTTACGGAATCTTTGGGATTTTCTATATATAGAATTATGTCATCTGAGAACAGAGATAGTTTTACTTCTTCTTTCCCGATTTGGACATCTTTTATTTCTTTTTCTTGCCCAATTGCGCTGGCTAGAACTTCCAGTACAATGTTAAACAGCAGTAGCGAAAGTGGGCATTCTTGTCTTTTTCCTGACTTTAGGTGGAAAGTTTTCAGTCTTTCACCATTGAGTACAATGTTAGCTGTGGGTTTTTTGTAAATGTCCTTTATCATGTGAGGAATTGTCCTTCTATTCCTAGTTTGTTGAGCGTTTTTATCATGAAAGGCTGTTGGATTTTGTCAATGCCTTTTCTGCATCAATTGAGATGGTCATTTTTTTTTTTCCTTCCTTCTATTAATTTGGTATATTACGTTGATTTATTTTCTTATGTTCAACCACCCTTGCATTCCTGGAATAAATCCCACTTGGTCACCATGTATAATTCTTTTAATATGCTACTGAATTCAGTTTGCTAGTATTTTGTTGAGAATCTATGCATCTATATTCATAAGGGACATTGGTCTGTAATCTTCTTTTCTTGTGGTGTCTTTATCTGGCTCAAGGATGTTTTTTAAAGAGAAATGATAAGGGAAGATTTGACCTACCAGATAATGAAACATACTAAAAAAATAGCATGACTAAAGCAGTATGGTATGGACAGAGAAACAGACAAGCTGAACAATTATAAGACAGAAAGGAGGGGAAAAGACCATGTCGATATTTACTATATGATAAAGTCAGCACTTCAAATCAGTGGGGAAGTCACTGGGATGACTGGTTATCCTTTTGAGAAAAATTTTCATTTCTATCTCACATAATACACAAATTTAATTATATTACAGTGCTAAACATAAAAATTATAAAAACACTGGGAAAAAATAAGAAAATAATTTTATAATTGTAACTCCTTTCTACACGTGAGATGCAGAATCCATTAAAGAAAAATTAACAGCTTTGACTACATTTAAAAAATTGTTTTTAATTTCTATACTGAAAAGTTAAAAGGCAAATGGCAGACCGGGAACAAATATTTGCAAAAACTAACAAAGGCTTAATACCCATACTATACAAAAAGCTTGTCTCCTACAAATCAACAAGAAAAACAGGACAACAATTCAGCAGAAAAATGGGCAGACAGTATGAACAGGCAACTGCAGAGGAAATAGAATAGGTCAACAAACTAATGAAAAGATATGCAATCTTCCTAGTAATGAGGGAAATGAAAATGAAAACAATGAGATACCATTTCCCCTATCAGATTAGCAAAAGTTTAAAATATTAATAACATCTAATATTGATGAGGATGTGGGGAAACAAACTTTTGCTTATGCTGTTAGTGGCTTTCTCAGAGTACAGTTTGACATTAGCTTTCAAAAATGTTCACTGGGACTTTGGCCTACCAATTCTATACCTAAGATTCTACTTAGAGAACACGCATCCAGGCATGCAAGGACATATTCAAGGAAAGTCACTGCAATGTGTTTTGTAATAACAAACATTTGAAGCAACCTGAATATCCATCAATAGAGAAGTGATTAAGGAAATCATAGTCTATTCAGACAATGAATACTATGTAGTTGATTTAAAAGAAAATGAGGGAGAGCTTGATTTAAAAGAAAATGATGGAGAGCTCTCTGTACTGACATGAACAAATCTCAAAATTACAGCTCTGCTTTTAAGAGTAAGGAGCCCTGGTGCTGCAGTGGTTAAGTGCTTGGCTTCTAACTGAAAGGTCGGCAGTTTGAACCCACCAGCCACTCAATGGGAGAAAGATGTGGCAGTCTGCTTCTGTAGAGATTACAGCTTTAGAAACCCTATTGGGCAGCGTTATTCTGTCCTATAGAGTCACTATGGGTCGGAATCGACTTGATAGCAAGGAGTTAGTTTTTTTTTAAAGAACAACCAACTAGTGATGTGCTGGAGCCCGCTGCGCTGGCTCCACCGGCATCTCTTCCCTACAGTGACATCATGGTGGATGTGTTTACACCATATAAACTGGCAAATGCTACAACTCAGAGCTTTTTCACCCTAGAGAGCCAGATGTTAAACCTTTACCAGCACACCACTGAAGTCAACCAACTCCAAACTCCATGTCCGCAGATGTGTGTCTTTGTCGTGCATATAAGAGGCTCTGAGAGCAAACACAACAAACTGTTAATAAGCAGCTCAGTAAATGGTCAAGAGCTGGGCTCTGGAGCCAGCTGCTTGGGGCTGAATCCTGGCTCTGTCACTTATAACCTGTGTGACCTAGGGCAAGTGACTTAATCTCTCTGTGCCTTGGTTCCCTCTTCTGTAAAGTAGAGATAATACTAGTACCTGTCTCATGGCGTTGTTGTAGTGAGTGGCACCTGGCACATAGTAAGTGCTCAGAAAGTGCTATAAGCTCTGGAGAAAGGTGGGGGGTTGCGGGGGAGAATGACAGGGACCTTCGCATTTACTCATATTTGTACTAAGTTTTTGTTTTTGTTTTTTTATAAGCATGTTACTTCTTTTATATGAAAAAACTAAAAGTAAAACCAACAAACCAAACAAAAGTTGTCAGTACAACATAGACAGGTTCCCCCCATCCTCCACTTCCACCTCCTACTCACCGTCTGTGAACAGAGGCTCGGGCAACTTTCGGAAAAAGGACTTGAGCAGGCTGCTGATCACATTGAGGTCTTGCCAGCGCTGGGAAGAGGGCAAAGGTGTCAGGTGACAGCCAGGCCTAGTCCAGGTGCCCAAACCCCCGTGCCCCCAGGCCCAGGGCCAGCTGGGCCCAACCCAGGTGCCCATGCCTCAGTGCTAGTCCAGCCCTAGAGTCGAACCCAGCCCAGTCCCTCCCTGTGATCCACTTGTACCAAGCTCCATCCACTCCAGAGATGGTGGTGGCAGAACAGAGTCCCATCAAGGTCCTGGACCCTCTACCACCTGGCCCCAGCCCCTCCCTATTCCAGCCAGCCCAGCTGGCCCCAATATTTTTCCATCCACAGAAAGCACCAGGTGCCTTCTTTGGGCCAGGCACTGTAGAGACCGATGTGAGCAAGAGGTGTCCCCAGGCGAGCCTGCCCACTCATTCCCTATCCCTTCATGGGACCTACTAGTGCCAGGCTTGGCTCCTGTCTCCCAATACTCCCCATTAGTGAAGAGTACCCTTGGGCCCCTTCTCCTTACCCCCAAAGTCTAAGTATGCATAACTTAGCAATCATTCATGCCTGGCTCCTTCCTGCCTCAGGCCCTTTGCACTTGCTGTTCCTCAACTACAGTTCTCTTCTCCCTGTCCATCACATGGCTGACTCCTCATTCTGCCTACACATCACCTCTTCAGAAAGGCCTTCCCTGACTGTCACAGTTAAAGTAGCCACCATCACCACTGCCCCATCACTCTGCATCACAGCCATGACTTTGCTTCTTCCATGGCACTTAATCAGTATGTCATTGTTTTTTGCATGCGTTTCCTTGTTCCGCCTCGCTCCCTGAGAGGGCAGTAAGCTCCATGAGGGGCCAGAGATCATGTCTGTCTTATTTTCCATTGTATTCCCATCACCTACCTAGCACAGTTAGCCTGGCTCGTAGATGGTATAAATCAGTAGTTCTCAACTTGAATACAAGAATAAATGAAGAACTGTGGGTCGTTGACCCTTCTGGCCACCAGGGGGCATCAACACTCCATACTGCAGCAAAGTCAGTGACAACAACCTTGGTGAGAACTGGCTCAGAACAACTTATGCCCAGAAAGCAACACTATACCCACAACAAAGAGACACAAATAGACAATACGCATACTCATTACAATGGATCCACAACTTAATGCCAGACAATTTTACAAACAATATATTTCCCACAGGCTCAACAGGACAGCTGGATTCACCCTCCACTTAACACTTAGTCTAACACTCCCCACAACAAACAATGCCATTGATGTCTAAGGTGAAACAATACACCCAATACACTGGCATGCCCCCACTCTGGTCCCTAGTTTATACCAGCTGCCCCTCCAGCTCTGGTCCCTCTTGTCCCTTGGCTAAGGGCAAGTTCATGTGCTTCCCTGCATACCCACCTCCTACCCAGTGCAGCTCTTGCCCGCCTCCTACCATTGCTTCCTGGTCCTGAGGTATGGGCTCTTCTCCTCTCCCGGCTGCCAAAGCTAAGGCCTTGCTCCATCTCTCTTGACGCCATCTGTGTGCAAGGGTCTGCACCTCACTCCCAGCCTTAACTGAGTGCCCCTCTTCTTCTGTCCCACTCCGAGCGTGGTCCTTGCTCGCCTGCTGCCCACCCTCCCCCCACACAGCAGTTCCCCCAGTCATCTCACCTTGGTGCCTCAGTATGACCCCTGCAGGATACCAGATTATGGCCATCACCCCCATGCGGGTGACTGTCACTCCAAATCTAATGGGGCCACTACCAGACACATCCCTTCTCTTCAAATCCTCCTAAAGCTGCCCTAGTCCTCAATTTCTGCCAGGAACAGGTACCACCAGCCGCAGCTCAAACTTTTGACTTTTCCGTGCCCCTCCTTCTTCCCTCTCATGCAGTCAACACACAGCATCTGCTCCCATCCTCCCCATCCTCCCAGAACTGAATCCTCCTGAGCCCTCAGGTTTCCAATATTTCACAATTTCTTATCTAAACCCCCTGCTCTGTCTCCCTCATTCACATCCATTAGGTACAAGCAGAAACATTTCTCTTTCTCAAACCCAACTCTCATTTATGCCTCTGCTGAAGAACCACTGAAGGCTTCCTTCCTATTGCCCATTGGATCAAGGTCAAAGGCTTCGGTGCGGCCATCAAAAGCCCTTTGTCCCATGGGCCTCACCTCCCCACCTCCAAGCCCAGGAGATACATAAACTCTCAGTCCCGACTCTAAAACCCTTCTCTGGAATTTTGGAAAATGCCATCCTCCCTTCCTAGACCACCTTCCTTCCTGCCTGTCCCCTCTGATTCATCCTTCAAAGACTCAAACACTCTAGTCTACCACCTGCTCTGGCCTTCAGCATCCTCTTCTTCTTCATCACACAATTCAGTCCTTGATGAGCAACTCTCATCCTTTCCTCTTGTCCATGATTTAATGCCTATCTGTCATGTCTCCCCATCTTCCCAAGGGCAGGAACTCTGTCTTATGTACCGCATGAGGCTTCGCAGTATTTGATTCATGGGCCTTCACTGCCCAGATGCACAGTTTTCCAAAAGAACGTTTCCAGCAGAACTCCTTTTGTCAAATCGCAGGCAGATCAAAGGGAGAGCACTCTAGTTCAGGCACGGATGGGGGTCCTGACCTCCCCATGACCTCCTCCAGCCCCTCTGGGGAACCCTAGGACTCTGGAGAACACAGTCTGAGAACCACCGGCCCTGCTGCAAACTCTTAAGAGTGGTTATTAGATCCCTTCACAAGCTGGTCTCGTCTCATCTGATCAGCTGTGTCCCAAACTGCAGGCCGCTCCAGAAAACACCACGTACCCTCTTTAAACTGGGGGTCCACAAACCGTGAACATGTTTTTTACATGCTTCAAGCTAAGAATGGTTATTCCATTTTTAGAAGAAAAAGGAGAAGGAGGAGGGGGAAGGGGAAGCGGGGAGGAGAGTAAGGAGGAGCACGAGGAAAAGAAGACGAAGCAGCGCAGCAGCGCAGCAGCGCCAGAGACCCTATGGCCTCCAGCACCTAAGATATTTATTATCTGGCCCTCCACAGAGAAAGCTTGTCGACCCCTGGCAAACCTTCAGAGTCTACATCATTGCCCGTGCCATTCTCTCCACCTAGAACGCCATTACCTGACTTTCACTGGCTTCTAGTGATCTCCACTCATTCTAAAAGAGTCCCTGGGTTGCGCAAACTACTGACTGAAAGGTTGGTGGTTTGAACCCACCCAGGGGCAGCTTGGAAGAAAGGCCTAGTGATCTGCTTCCTAAACATCAGTCTTGAAAACGCTATGGACTGCAGTTCCTCTCTACATGCACGGGGTCACCATGAGTCAGAATCAACTCGACAGCAACTGGTTTTGGTTGTTTACTCACACTAAAGGCCCAGTCAAAACGCCACCTCAACAAAGCGGTCCCCAACCACCCCTGCTCCCCAGCTTCTGCCTCAGGTCTCGCATGCCACGACCACACTCGTCTGTTAGACTTCAGTCTTGGGGTGATGCCCACCCCCAGGACTGGCCTGCAAAGACAGGTTCCATCTTGCCCATCCTGGTGCCCTGGCCCAGTGCTGGGCACATCACAGGGTCCAAGGACTGCGACATAATGGACCCCGCAACCCTCCTCAGCAGAGCATCCCCCACACTACCTCAGCCCACCTCCCACAGACCCCCAGCAGACCCCCTCCGGGGAGCCCACCTCATCCTGCAGGTTGATGTCACCAGGTCCACGATTGAGCTGTTCTTGCAGACTCGACACCACGGCATTGTTGCCAGGCACTCGGTAAATGCCCGTGGACTCCAGGCCCCGGGCCTCCACGATGCGACAGCATGCAGCCACGATCAGGGGGACGCGCTGAGGACACAGGCAAGGTGGGGGTTAGGGAGGGTGAGGGCAGCACTCGCCATCAGTGGGGTAGGGGGCCAAGGTGGGGGCAGTGCCAGGAACCCTGTGTAGGGGACAAGAGGCCCTCTCTGCCTCTAGTCTGGGGCCTCGTCATGGTCAGAGAAGGAGCCCAGGCCGGGGCAGGGCCTCTGGGCCCTGACCTAGCCCTGCTGCTCCCGCCCTGGAGACCCAGGTGGCTGCTTTCCTCTCTGGGCTGTTTCCCCAGCTGTGTGTCACACGAGGTAAGGGGCTGGTTCCAAAGTCCCTTGCAGCTCGGTGCCTCGGTCTCCCCATTCCCTGCTTGCTCTGGAGTCTGGCAGGACCCACCTGGTTCTCCATGGCTGGCTGGCACTCCTCCAGCCGCACCCCAAATGCCCTTGGGGCTGCCTTCCTGTTCTTTTTGATGATGTTGATGCCCCAGGGGGCTTTGGGAGTGGCAGCACTGTCATCTGGGATGGGGGAAACAGAGAAAGCCAGAGTGAGCTGGGGGGATGCAGGGAGGGGCAGCAGTCACACATGGTCACATACACACATGCCACATTCACACATGTGTGGATACGTGGGGACTCCATCAGAGAAGTAACCAAGATGCTGAGGGCTGATGGGAAATTATATCCCAAGAGAGCAGACCAAAGGGATGAGGCTATTTACCCTGGAGGAGCGAGGTCTCAAAGTAATGTAAGGACTTCTGTGTGGCCTCAGGAGCTAAAACTAGGACCAGGAGGTAGGAGCTATAGATTCTGGTACAACCAAAGGAAGAACTTTCTAACAGTCATTATTTTTTGGAGATGGAAAAGGCTGCCTCCAGAGAGGATGAGCCTCCCATCCCTGAAGGTACATGAGCAGAGATGGGATTGCACGGAGCGGAATCAGACTCAGAGCCTCCAGACCCACACAGGCATATACAGGAATATACCACCAGCACACACACTGGAATAACCCTGGCACACACCCACAGGCACGAACAAGCAGACACACAGACACAGCCTGACATACATGCATGCATGCATGCACACACATGCGCACACATGCACATAAGCACATGCACACAAATTCCCTCCCCCCCTTTGCAGACCCACAGGTTCAGCCCTACACACACACACACACACACACACACACACACACATGCAGACACCACATCCTCTCAGCAGCCACCCTCCTACCCTTGCTCCCTGTGTGCAGGTCCTGAGTCCTGAGGCCACGAGCTGTACTCTGCTTGAGGAATTCAGACTTGAGGAACTCAGACTTGAGGAACTCAGACTTGAGGAACTCAGATTTGAGGAACTCGGACTTGAGCGCCGCCAGGCCGCGAGAGCCTTTGGGAGAGGAATCAGCTTTGGGCCCAGAGCTATGGCTGTGTAGGAAACAGGGGGAGAGGAGGAGTCTTCATCTGGGGTGGTTCAGTGTGAACCTCCTTGGCCTACCGCCACTTCAGACATCCCCCTCCAACCCTGAGGTTGCTGTGCCTACCTGGGCTGGAGCCCCTGGATGCCTCTGCCACCCCTCCCTGCCCGCCCCGCCCTCAGCAAAGGGAGCCCTGGGGAACAGCCCTCGGGCCTGGAGGTGGGCCAGGAGGACGTCCTCTGTCTGGCAGCTCCCCATCCCATGGGAACTGTTCCATGAGGAGCCCGGGCAGCTCCTGCATGTCACTGGCTGGGGCTGGGCCTCACCTCACTTTTCGGTAATCATTAAGCTTCTTGCTGATCAGAGCTTGGTTGGCACAGCCGGGGTCCTGGAGCAGGAGAAGAGAAGAGATCACATCAGTGCCCATGTCCAGCCTGCCCCAGGCTTGTCCCTGGCCCTGCCTCAGCCTCATCTCCCCTCTCCTCCATCTGCCACATGGAGAGCACAGACATTGGAGCGAGAGAGACCAGGGCTGGAGTCCCGGGCACCCCTCACCAGCTGTGTGGCCTTGCATAATCCACTTAGCCTCTCTGAGTCTCAGTCACCTCAGCAGTAACATGGGGTGATAATATGGCAACCTCAGGGTCGGGGTGCAGAATAACGCACAAAGCACTCATCACAGTCCTGGCAGGCAGAAGGGAGATGCCTAATGAAGGGCAGCTATTCAGTTGTGAAGTGACTATGCCCTGTTGGAGGCAGCCCAACCGGGCCCCCCACAGTAGGGGCTCCAGGTTCCAGGTACTTTCCTCCTTGCTGTGGGGAGAGCAGAGGGTCTGTGGCACAGGGGGCTGTGCACCAGCACCCCCTCACCCCATGGCCAGAGCAGGTGACTGCCTGGATGAGGCCCCAGACCCACTATCCTCTTGGTGGAGACCAACCCCCAAGCCCAGGACCCCTGCACAACTTTGTGCAGATTGTGCCGATGCACCTTTTGCAGGCACCTGGCTGAGGGGTGGGGGCAGGGGTAGGGGTAGAAACCCAGCCTGCGCCCCATGCCACACCTGCATCCTGGTGTGTAGCTGTGGCTGCCCAGAGGACGGGGAGCCATTTCTTAATTCTCCCAAAGTCCCTGCCAAAGCCCTTGGCTCAACCCCTACCCACCTGCTGCCAAAGACCAAGCCTCTTGGCTTCCTCCCAAGGTCAATTTATTCATCCCCCTTGCAGATGGGTCAGCCCTGCCAGAAGGGCTAGGCACAGTTTTGAGGCAGGAGTACCTCATTCTCTAATACACCCCTATAAGAGACTCCTGCCTCCCTCACTTCGTGTGAGAAGCTGAACTGACCTCTCTGTGCCAAAGCCTGCCCAAGGCAGTAATAACAATAATAATAATTATTATTATTCTAATTACAGTTATTATTGTTACTTCAAGTTACTGAACACTAAGGACACCAGGGACTCTGTCAGTGCACTTCTCTTCACACCAAAACCTAGGTAGCCAGAGTTGTAAGGTGTACCCTTGTTAGCCCATTTTATTGAAGAGGAAAATGAGGCTCAGAGCACCCAAGTGAGGTCCCACGGTTGGTGAGGGGCAGCCCTGGGGACAGACGGGCCCTGCCTGCCCACACCCCTGGCCCAGCTGGAGCTGGGCACGGCCCTCACCTCGCCCTCGGCCCTGCTGTTCTCCCGGATTGCTCTGATCCAGCCCAGCATGTCATCCCGGTCCTCAGCCTGAAAGAGATATTCACAGAAGTCAGCGGTGGTCAGCCGGAACACGTGCCTCCTCTTGGTCTCGCTGTAGGAGATGTCCACCAGGCAGGAGCCGATGCAGACGGGCGCCGCCTCGTCCTCACCTGC
>NW_004443990.1:15172751-15195016 GCF_000243295.1 Trichechus manatus latirostris | reverse complement strand
GGGCTCCCGCCGCTCCTTGCTCAGCGAGAGCGAGCGCGCCCGCAGCGCGGCGTATACCCGCTTCCACTGGCGCAGGCCGCTGCCCGCTTTCTGCAGGGAGACACACAGGGTGGGGAGAGAGACGGGATGGGAGGGGGTGAGAGGCCAGGCCCAGAGCTGGAGGGGGCCCTAGAAGTAGCAGAGAGTGGCCAGCAGTGGGACCCCCACCCCACTGCCTACCTTCTGCCCACAGTCACCAATAAGTTCTCCAGCCCCACACCTGCCTGGATACTCCTATCCATCATTCTCAATCCTTTCGAGGAGCTCCAACCTTCTCCACTCTTCATATATTGGCATCAGACACAACCGGAGCCCAGGAGGCAATCGAGCCTTCCCTACTCTGCACGACCCACCTTAAATAAAATTCGTGCAAAACCATCTCTAGTTCACACTCCCTCCAGATACTGCTTCCCTGCATAGCACTTGCTCTCTTTGCCTCTCACTCAAGACTCCACTCAGTGCCTCCTTCCATGGAAACTGCTCTCAAGGCCCTCCAAACCCGCCATGTCGTCAAAGCCAGTGGCCACTTCTCAGCCTTTGTTGTAACTCGGCCTCTCAGTGGTTTGGACATAGCCGCTGCTCCCTCCTTCTCCAAACCGTCTCTTGGCATCTGGGTTCCCATGTTCTCCGATATTCCTCCTAATTCCACTGGCTCCTTCTCAATCTCCTCTACACACACCCCCCCTCCACCACACACACACATCCTCTAGACCAGTGGCCCTCAACCAGGGGCAAGTCAGCCACAGGGGACATTTGGCAATGCCTGGGGACATCTGCAGTTATCACAACTAGGGAGGTGCTACTGGCATCTAGTGGGTAGAGGCCAGGGATGCTGCTAAACATCCCACAATGCACAGGACAGCCCTCACAGCAAAGAGTTATCTGGTCCAGAATGTCAATAGTGCTGAGGTTAAGAAACACTGCCCTACAGGAGGGTGAGCCCCAGAACTCCGTTCTGGGTCCTCCTTTCCCTGCCCTCCTCTCTCAGGGACATCACCCATGCCCCTGGCTCTAAATCCAGTCCATCTGCTGATGGGGTTTCCCAGATGCATATCCCTGCCCGCCATCTCCCCGAGCCACAGTCCTGTACCTGCCTGGCATCTCCACATGGACGTCCTGCAGGCACCTCACATGCTACTTGCCCATTACAGGGCACACAACTTTCCCCATCAAACGTGGTCTCCACTCCTACCCCCGTCTTCTCTAGATCAGTAAGTCCACCCAGTTGCCCAGAAACCTGGGAGTTGCCCTGACTCTTTCCTCTTCCTCACCTCTGATAGCCAATCCACCAGGAAGCCTCCAAAATATCACCTGTCACCTTCTTTACTGCTCCCACCCTTGTCCACGCCATCAACAACTCTGGCCCCGACAACTGCAAAGAATTTCCCAGTTTCCACTCTCACCTCCTTCAATCCATTCTCCACGCAGAAGCTGCATGAATCATTTTAAAACATAAAGGAAACCCTGTCTCTCCCCTTGCTCAGCAAGGGTTCCCATCACCTTGGAATCAAATCCAAGGCCTTTCGGGATCTGGCCCCTACCCTACCTCTTTCCAAACCCATCTTCTTTGCCTCTTCTGTCTCACTCTGTCCAGTCATAGAGGCCTTTTCCAGTTCCTTGAACAGCCATATCTTTGCTTTCTCAGGGCCTTTACACTTGCTGCTCCTTCTGCATGGAGCTCTCTTCTCTCTTGGCGTGGCTACCTCCTTCTCACCCTTTGATTCTACACTCAAACGTCACCAACATCAGTTCCTCAGTGAGGCTTCCCCTGACCATTTTTTTCTAAGGGCAATATCTGCCCTGCTCCCAACTTAAAATTGATAGCATGCCCCTGTTGGTTTTCCCTGGAGTGCATGTCGCAAGCTCAGGTTATCCTGTTTGTTGATTTCTCCTATTAAACTGTAAGCTTCTGGGTGGCAGGCAACTTGTCTCTCTCCCTTCCATACCCCAGAGCCTAGAACTGCCCAGGCACAGGAAACGTGCTCATCAGTAACTACTGAATAAGTCCATTAATGACCCTCGGAGCTTCCTAGGGCAGGGGCTGCATCTCCCCCATCAGACCAAGGGCTCCCTTCCTCTGGCTGGTGGCCCACCTGCTATTCAGCACTCAGCACAAGCTCTGCCCTCAGAGCAAACACATGAGGAAAGCTCCTGGCTTTGGAGTGAACACAGCCCACGACTGCCTCCCGACTGCCTCCCGTTTAGCTGATCCCAGCAGTGAGCCCCGCCCACCATTATGGACCTGCTGGACCAGGAAGGGGATGGATGTTCAGAGAAGGGAGACAGCAGGGTCCCACCAGGGAGAATTTAAGTGGCAGTGAGACGGTGACAAGGGCATCACTCTGAGATGGAACCAGCTGGGTGACCTCGGACGCGTCAACCCCCTCCCCTGGCATCAGTGTCCCCTGTCAGTAGAATGAGGGGTGAACTAGCTGGTCTCCAGGCTCAAATGCTGGATCTGTGACTATGGGGACTTGTCAGTCCCCACTCCTTCTCTGCTTGACAATCCACAGTCTCTGAAAGAAGTTGGGGGCTGGGAGGGGGCACAGGAGAGGTTTGAACTGCTGGAGTCAGACAACATCTGGCAGACAAACAGAACCCTGAACAGACCAAGGACCTGACGCTGACTAAGGACCCTCCCTAAATCCCAGGCCACGGCACTGAGGGGATGAGAGAACCTGGGTTTTGTCCTCCAGAACTGACCAGCAAGCAGGGAGGGGCCAGCTCTCCTCCTGCCCAGGAAACACTGAGAGGGGCTGGAAGGGAGTCCCCAGAGCCAGGGGACAGGCTACCTGGCAGGGAGGAGTCAGCAGCTGTCACAAGTGCCCTTCCAATGGCTCAAACGTTGGACTGAAAGGGTTTGTCCACTTGATCCCCCTTCCTCAGGCTCACCTCAGCTGGCACAGTTGACTCCTGCTCCCCCTCCTGGTTTAACTCCCATCCTGCTGACTCTCCTTTAGGTCTCCATCAGTAGCCTCATCTCCCCCACCCCACTTCCTCTCCCAGCCACTAAAAGTCAGGATTGCTCAAGTCTCCTGCCTGCATTCCGTGCCCGCACTCTGCATGAGCTCCTCACACCTACGGCTGCAGGTGCCCATGTACACACTGAAGGACAAATCTTCCCAGTACCAGCCTCCCTCCTGAGGGCCACACCCTCCAGCCTCTATCCCCAGGACACCTCCGCTGGGGTGTATCCCCGGGCCCTCGGTCTTCACATGGCCCCATGAGAACCCCTTGCTTCCTTTCCCCAAACCTGCTCCTTCTCCAGTGCCCTGTGGCTTAGGGGATGGTCCCACCACCCACCACCCCTCCCTCCCACAGCCCAAGCCAGGCACCCAGGAACTGTCATCCCCTCCTCTGTCCCCCCTCACCTCCTGCCATCAGTAAGCTGGGGCCATCTTTCCCTTGAATCTCTCCCTAAAGTGTCCCTCCCCTTGGCCCCAAAACACCACCCTGGTCAGGGCCCCACTCTTGCTCACCTGGACAAAAGCAATGGCGTTGTCTCCAACTGTCGCAGATGTAACGCTTATCACCTGGTATCGCACACCTCCCTACCACCATTTAAAACCCTGGAAAGGCTTCCCCTGGGTGCTGAGGCCCCACCGGCAGCAGCAGGCGCCCGACTCCCCACAACGCTTGCCCTCTGCGCTCCAGCCATCTGAGGTTTCAGCACGTCCCTTCCTGCTCTTCTCCCAGGCCACTTCTCTCCCTCCTGGCCCTCTCTGCTCTGGATCCTCACATATCCTCAGGTCTCAGCTTTCAGGAATCCCCCCTGCCCCCTAACCACCTCGCAGAGGTTAGGGTCCCTATTATATGTTAGACCCTTGAACTTTCCCATCATAACATGAAATTATCATGCAACATAGTTTTCTCTGCTTGTTGTGAGCCCCAGCAAGGCAGGGCTGGCCTGGCTTCCTCACCACTAAGCCCAGAACCTCAGCAGACAATCTCAAGCAGAGTCCAACTAAAACCCCAAACCCACTGCTGTTGAGTCGATTCCAACTCATGGTGACCCTATAGGACAGAGTAGAACTGAAAAGTGAGGCTCAGAGACGTTAAGGGGTTGCCCAAGGTCGCATGTTTGATAAGTGGTTGGGCAGAAACTCAAAGTCTGTCTGACTTCAAAGCTTATGTTCTTTCCTGATACCACAAGACCCCCAGAGTACAGGGTGGAAAATTCAGATAATAGCAGTAAGCAGAACAGTAGCCACTCCCGAGTGCCAGGCACTGGGTAAGGCCTTTACTTAGATCAGCTCATTTAATCCTCAGCAACAGGTTTATGAGCAGGGGATTATTAGCTCCATTTTACAGTCAAGGAAACTGAGCCATAGGTGCATCGTCCAAGCTCTCACAGCAATATGTGACACAGCCGAGACTCAACCCCAGGTTTATCCTAGCCACTGTCAGCTGTCTGGACTCTTGCAGGGACAGCGTGGAGCTGCAAAAGGGCTGCCTGTCTCTCCCCTCCTCCCAGGCCACCTCAGCGCAGGGCACCGGCCTAGGACCCCAAGGTTCATACCCCACAGATCCAAGGCCCCACCCTTCTCCTCTCTGGGATCCTACTTGTCTCCCCCCTTCTCCCCACCCACCCACCCTCTCCTGTCCCAGCCCCTTTCATCTCTCACCTGGATCTCTGTGGTGGCTCCTATCTGGTCTTCTTGCCTCTAGTTTGGCCCCCAGGAAGTCAAATGGGTCTTTTAAAGCTGTAACTACCTCCCGTAAGAGCTCCCAGGGGCTTCAATTGCCTTCGGAAAAACGCTAAAATTCTTGCTCATCCTGCAAGGCCCTGAAAGAGCTGACCTCTGCTTTCTTCTCAGGCCTCAGCTCCTCTAAGAGAATCACCCTGCCCTTGCCTTCTCATTTTCCAGGAGCCCCAGGAGCCACTTTTGGGGTGATATGCCAACTGGGGATCTTTGTGTGATCCTTTTGTCATTATTCCAAGCACAATTTGATCAGCTCCATCCCACACCAAAGACCATCTCTCTTTGCTAACCTCTTTTTAATGAGTTCTCTAAATCCCCCAGGAAGTTCTTCCTAGCATCTGACCTCTACCCCTCATGCTACAGCCTAAGCTGGTTTCCTTTGACTCAGAGGCTGTAGGGTGGGTGTAGGAGAAGCTGAAGAGTTATGCTGGGAGCCAGCGTCCATCCACCCCCAGCTCATTCCTCTTGCCGTCTTACCTTCCCCTTCTTGGTGAGGATCTGCTTATAATACAACCAGCCTTCTCTCTTGATATCGCTGAAGGTCGTATCCGAGAGGTCAGAGGTTGAGTGTCGCTTAGAAGGGGCGTCAGCATCTTCGGAGGTGCCCCAGCTATCCAACGACTGCAGCGAGACAACAGAGGGCAATTTAGTGTGGCTCCCACAGTGCCAGCATCTCAGGAACCCCATGGACCACGTGCAGCCGTGTGGGCCTGGTGTATGCCTGTGCCATGCTCCGACATGCCGTGTGGCCTCAGTGGCCTTGCTTGCCCTCTCTGGACCATTTGTGCTGAGGTCATGAGACGTGTGTAATGGGGAAGCCAGAAGGAAGGAAAAGCTATGACCTACCAGTGGACCACATACCTCACCACCTCAGAGAAGCCAATCTGGGACCTCCCTTAACTTTATAGACTGACAGGAATTAAGTAAACAGAGGAAGTGATTGTGACAACAAGAAGTTAAATAAACAGGGGAAGTGGGAACATCAACAAAGATGGAGCTCGTGGAGCAGGTAGTCGTGTCCACAAGGAGTTAAACAGAGGAAGTAATAGTGTCAACAGGACTCCAGCAACAGAGGTGACATGTCAACGGAGAGCTAAGTAAGCAGAGGAAGTGATAAGGAATAACTCAGGTGATAATATCATCAAGACGTTAAGCTAATCAGATGTATTATCAGTTTGAAATCAAGATGGCTCACCCAGTCCATCCATAATCAAGAGTTAAAAGTTACTTCAGATGTGACCTCATGTCTCCCTACGTCCTGAGGCTGCAGATGTCAGCCCCTCCATCACTTCTCGAAACCATGGCCCCCTTTTCAGCGGGCTCCCCTGTCCCTTGATGACATCATGCAAATATGGAATGAGTGCCCCTGTGCCAGGCACGGTGATAGGTACCAGGGATACAGCAGTGAACAAAATAAATGCAATTGCTGCCCTCAGGGAGCTTATACTCTAGCTAGGGAGATAGGCAAGAAACAAGATAAATACATAAACTGTATAACATGGTAAGTGTTTAGGAAAAAAACAAAGCAGCAACGGGAGACATGAAATTCAGGGGTGGGGCTGAATGTGGTTTTTGACTAAAAAATCTGAAGAAAGTAAAAAAGTCCCCTAAAGTCTTTTTTAAACCAAACAACCCCACCCACTGCCATCGAGTCCATTCTGACTCATAGTGACCCCACAGGGTTTCCAAGGCTGTAAATCTCTCCAGAAGCAGACTGCCACATCTTTCTCCTGTGGAGCTGCTGGTGGTTTTGAACCACTGACCTTTCACTTAGCAGTCGAGCGCTTTAATCACTATGCCACCAGGACTCCTTAAACCAAACAACAGTTTAGCTTAATTAGTAAAGAATGTCTGCCTTGTGCATTGTGCTCTTTTAAGAACCATCTATATGGGATCAAACCGACAACAGCAACTTGAAAGGTTAGACAGGAAACTTAGGGGGCAGTGAGTTTATGTTAGTGGGGGAGGAACCACTCAGAAAAGGACAGTGAGAATGGTTGCACAACTTGAAGAATATAATCAGTGTCACTGACTTCTACGTGTAGAAATTGTTGAATTGGTGTTTGTTCTGCTGTGTACATTCTCAACAACAAAAAATAAAAAAAGAAAGTAAAAAAGTGAGTCATGTGGCTATGGGGGGGGCTAGAGAGGTGGCATTCTAGGCAGAGGGAACAGCAAGTGCAAGGCCTTGGGTGGGCAGGCATACAGTGTCTTTAAGGGATGACAGAAGGCTGGTGAGACTGGAGCCATGTGGTTGAGAGGAGGGTGGCTGGGTGGAGGGAGAAAGGGGAAGATAGGAATAGGACTTTCCAATCACAGGGGTCTTCTCGCCACAGACCTGGAACCCTACCCCAAGGCTGTGCTCCATTTCTGAGGCATCATCCCCCTTCCCACACCCTTACCCCAGCCCCCTCACACTCACACGCACACACTTGGCGCTCACCCCATCAGTGAAGAAGCTTCGGAGCATCCGCAGGCTGGGTACTCGGTTTGGCAGGCGCCTGGGGAGTGAGGGCCGAGGTGAGAGATACAGGAAGCACAGCTTGCACCTCACTGTCTTGTCAGCCCCCAAACCCCAAGGCCAAGAGGACTTCCAGGGAGGGAGCACACTGTCCCTTGGGGGGATAGAGGACTCCAGGGCCAGGACCCCTGCCACAGCCCAGCCAAGGGAGTAGCTGGCCTAGGTGGCTGGGCGTGGCCCCACCCACCCTGCGTCTAGACCCGGCCTCACCGCAGAGCCCTGCCCTCATCCCGGAAGGTATTGAGCCCGTCGTCACAGGATTTGGAGCGCTCCGTGGTGATGGCCAGCAGGTAGGAGGAGCGGCGGCCAGCTTTGATGCTACCTGCAAAGCACCCACATTGGGCCCCAGGATCAGGGGGGCAGCAGGCCAGGAGCATCCCCGGAGCCCTCCCATTTGGGCAGGGCCAGGAGATGACTTTCCCCATGGGGCCCCACGGGCAGCAGGAACCAATCAGAAGAGTTCCAGACATTAGGCAGCAGGCCCAATAGAGACCCCTGGGGGCCAGGCAGCAGGGGTCAGGATGGGGAGGGGGCGCAGGGAGACTCACTGCAGTCCCGGGAGTAGTGGCGGCCGAGGGCAAAGGTGAAGGTTGGGGAGGACGGGCTGGTGCCCAGGACAGGGGCCGAGTTCATGGCGCTGGAGACCACTGCAGAGGCAGGGACGTGCTTAGCTTGGAGGTCGATGCTGGGGCTGGTGGGCTCATCTGCACAAGTGAAGGGAGTGGTGGGTGAAGGTGGCAGAAAGCCTGGGCTGGCCTCCCCGCCCCAGCCTTGCCAGCCCCATGCTCCTCAACTCTAGGCCCAGACCGCATCCCAGAGCTCCTCAAGCCCTCCAAGGCCCTGATGGTAGCACATCTTAGCTCCTGGCTCCCAGTCCCATTATCTTGCATTTCTGGTCTTCCAAACCCTAGACTCAGCCCAACCCATCCTGCTGCCTCACAGGCACCTCATATTCAACAAGCCCTAAACTTTTTTGTTCTTCCTGACTCACTCCTCATTGTAATATTGGGGTGAGGCACCACCCTCTAGCAAGGCCAGAAACCTGGGAATCATCCCCACCTCTCCACTCTCTCATCTCTCCCTTATCTAATACCTATTCTAAAGGCAAGCCATCAATAGTTCCCTCCGGATAAAGTCCAAACTCCCCAGTGACTGACAAGGCCCCTCAGGACCCACCCCCATGACCTGGAAGGGCTTCCTGTCTTTGCATATCCTGTTCCTTCTCCCTGGAATACTCTTCCCCTGGCTAACTCTTTCTCATCCTTCAGGTCTTAGCCAGAATGTTCTTTCTCCAAGATTCTCTCCTTCGCTCCCCATGCCCCAGTCTAGGTTATTTGCCTTCCTAAGTTCTCCCAGAGTTTCCTGTATTCTTATCACACTCCACCCTGCTGGACTGTTGTTGTCTGATTGTCTCTTTCCCCTGCTGGACTGTACACTCCATGAGAGCAGGGAGCCTAACACAGTGCCTGACATCAATACTGTTGGAAAGATGGAGGGTGGATGGAAGGAACACAGAATAAAAGGAACAAAGGAAGGATGAAATAAAGAAAGAATGAAAGGATAGAAAGATGAGTGAAAGGAAGGAGATGAAAGAAGGAAAAATGGATGGATGGATGGATGGATAGCAGAAAGGAAGGGAGGGAGGGAGGGGTGAAGGAAGAGAGAGAGGCAGAGAGGAAGGGAAGGAAAGGTGAATGAAAAGATGGTTGAAAGGATAAATAAATGAGAATTAGGATAAAAGAAAGAATTAACCGAAGGAAGGATGGAAGGATGGATGGACAGAATGGATGGATGGAAAATGGACAGACAGAGAAACAAGATGATTCCCTCAGGCCAGAGTTTTGCCCACAGTGGACAGATGGGTAGGGTACAATAGGGCACAGACAACCAAGTCCCCCAAGACAGTCACCTGCACCATTACTCACCAATGAAGGGAATGGAAGCCAGAGAGTCTTCAGTAGTGGCCAAAGGGGCCATCTTCCTGCCTGGGTGCTCTCCTCGCTCACTGGCCTCTGGCTCTGCAGACTCGTCACCAAACCCGAGGTTCATCTGTCTTGCAGGGGGCAGCTGGACCTTGCGGCCCGTTGGAGGCTTCTGCCTCAGGACCACTTCGTCACGGCGCTCCTCAGTGGGAGGCTCCAGGGTCCGGGTGCTGGACTCTGGCCGGACAGCCCTGGGTGGCTCAGAGGCCTCCGGCGGGAACAATGCAGGGGACTGGGCCAAGCTGAAGGTAGGCAGCCCCCCAAAGGGTGAGTCTCGAAAGGAGAGTGCGTGCAAGAGGCCAGTCCGGCGCTGGAACGATGGGCTGTAGCTCCGGTACCCGATGTACCCGATGTCGTCCAGGCCCTGCAGGCCGGTTGGGGGTGGGGCCTGGGGCCCGGACATGTCCCGAGCTGGACAGGCAGTGGGGCGAGCAGACGGACGCTGGGAAGCCCAGCCACAGCGCTCCAAGCGGGGTGACACCAGGGTCCCTGGCCCCAGTGCCTCAGCCGAGCGAGCGACCCGGCTCAGGTAGTCGTCTGAGCGGGCTCGGTGCCAGCCCTCCTGGCCCAGCTGGCTCAAAGCATCCTGGGAGGTGGAGCAGGGCCATGGGCGGTGGGCAGTCACATCCTCCAGCCGGTCCTGGGAGGCACTGCGGGCCCGGGGTGGCATGGTTGGGCACCGTCTCTCCCCTGCCCTGCGGGGCACCTGGTTCGATAGCCAGTGTGACAAGGCCTGCTGGCACTCCAGTCTGCTGGGGGGCACCCGGCTGCCGGGCTCTGGGAAGGCACGGGGCGTCCGGGGCTCCGAGCGGAGGCAGGGGAAGGCACCAGGGCTGGGGCGGGGCTGGCTCATCCCCAAGGAGGGGTTGTCTGGAAGGGCACAAGCAGCAGATGGGACTCGGGGCCCTGGGTCACTCCAGGCAGCAGGACTCCGGGGGTCACTGGGCAGTGCTGAGAGGGGCTCAGGCACCATAGCGGCCCAGGTGGTGACCCGGGCGGGCGGGGCATAGGTCTTGCGGGGGTAGCAGAGGGGCGGTGGCTCTGGGATGCTGCGGGCCTCTCCAGAATACGGCTCGTTCCCCTTCAGGTAGGCGTCCTGGGAGTAGGCCTGGCCAAAGACACAGAGGCACGTAAGTGGGGCTGGACAGGTCCACAGGGCAGGGCTAGTGCAGCCCTGGGGAGGTCAAGGATCTCCGAGAAGGAAGGGGACTGAAGGGAGAGGACCTACTGGGAGAGTCCTGAGTAGGTGCGTGCTGGGGGCCGCACCCCAGAGACACTTCAGAAGGAAGACAAAGAAGAATTAAGAGGCTTTTGAGAATCCACACACACACACCTACTTGAGAAAGAGACAGGGTTTCCTCTGCCTGACTTCTATGAGGCTCTGGGCCTGACTTCTCTAAGACTTATGACAAGGACTGCCTTTAGCCACAAACATTCCAACATATTTCCTGGGGTCCTCCCCACTCCTGGCCTCAGCAGCCTTCCTGCTCTGGTCTCTTATGGCCAGCGATGCCCACAGCCTCTGGGGTAGAGCTGGGAACTCCAAAAGAGACCAGTCAAGGCGGCAGACGACAGAGAAGGAAGCCAGCTGGGGGTGGGCTGGGGCGTGGGCGGAGGTTGGGAAAGCCCAGCTGTCCACCGATCCCCTGGATGGCGAGCTGGAGGCCTGGCTCCTGGACCACTGAGGGGGAGGAACGTGCCCACCTTCTGCCCTCTGGGCTGGCCTCAGAAGAGGGGCCAGACAGGCAGAGGGGCCTTGAGCCACCTTCTGCCACCCCTAGGCCTGGAATTTGGCACTGGGAGCTGAGCCTGGCGCTGCATTGCTGAGGAGTGACAAGGCTGGCGCCCAGGCCCAGCCAAAAAAGGATGTGGTCCCCAGGGACAGCGGCCTTGTGGCCTTGGCTCAGCCTGGCCTTAATGAGCTGCTGGGGGGCCTCCTAAGGGCTAAGCATCAAAGGAAGGGAGGGTGAAATTAAACACACACACACACACACCCCACCACAAGAAGACACTGTAACATACACACCCAGAAACACATTCACACACACAGAGCAAAGCACAATGAGACACACACACACACACACACAGCTACACCCCCAGTCCCAAGCAGACACATCATGTGATGAGGACGAGCTAACCACACCTGCACACACTCAGCCCCTTCAGACCCGCACACACAGGGCGGCCACTCACATACCTCTCCCTCCTGCCATCCTGCCGGCTCCCGTGGCTTCCCGCATCACATCACGGTGGCGCCGGCCTAGGCAGCATCCCGGCCCGCCTCCGCCCTCCCCACCCCCTGCTAAGCCCCCTCTGACCACTTTGCCGGCCCTGGCCTTTGGACCCCCTCAGTCTGCCCTCCCTGCGGCTCCCCCGCAGCCCCCACCTGGCTCGACGCTGCCTGGCAGGAGGAGGAGGGAGGGGAGGATGGGTGTGGAGGGGCCTCGCTGCGTCGGCGGTGGCGTCAGCAGCTGCCGCAGCCCGATTGGCCTCCAGCCTTGGCTCCCAACCACAGGAATGCCTGGGCCCCACCCTCTGGCCAGCCGGGATAGGGTGCGGGGGAGCAGAGGTCCCTAGATGCTGATATCTAGGGCTGCCTGCCCACCCGAGGCTGGGTAGCAGAGTCCTAGGCTGCTGCCCTTCCTACCCCTTGTCCCACCAGCTGGAGAGAGTCGGGGACACCCGAGGCCCCACCCTGTCGCCCTCCCCAATAGCTTGCCTCGCCTCCTCCTGGGGGGAGGTGCACGGGCAGGGCCTTTGAGACTTGGGGTGAGCCATCCACCTCTCTGAACCCCCAGCCTTGCCTCCCCCTCCCCAGGAAGGATAAGGGGACAATCGAGGTCAGGGGGTGGAAGTTCCCAGAGGGGCATGGTGCCAAGCATGGCACTGTGATTATAGTGATTACGAGAGCTCGTCCTCATCCAGGGCAGAAGCCAGCAGGGCAGCTCCCAGGGCCTCCCAGGCTTGGCCCCCAGCCCTCCCCTGGGGAGCAGTGACCTCAGGGGCAAGCAAGCTGACATCTGGCTAGGACCCATGAGACCAGGGAACCGGACACTGGGTAGAGAGGACTGCCCTGGGCTCTGGGTCAGAAATGGGCTGGGGAGAGAGGAGGGCAGAGAGAAAGAGGGAGCGTGTATGTGTGTGTGTGCATACGGTATAAATGGATACACATAGACACATGCGTGCAGGATATACCGTTTGTGGTATGTGCCCTCACCGTGTGTGGCGGGCAGGAATGCCCACGGGGAGAGGGTTCGGAGTGTGCATTATGACTGTATATGTTTGGGCTATGGCAATATTTGTGAGCAAATGCCCCTGTGTTGTGCTGGAACAGGCTGTGATGTTTGTGGGCACACGTGCTATGATAACAGCAAGGCTTTGTGAGGCCAGTGAGTGTTTTGCTGAGGTGGTGAGAAGTCAGATGCTGTGATGTACTGTGGTGTGTGTATGTGTGTTGTGAGGAGTTCGTATGTTGGTGAATGTTTGACTTGTGGCGTGTTGGTGTTTGTGAGCATGTGTTATGGTGTTTGTGAGTGTATGTATTGCAGCACACTGCAATGTTTGGGGGTGTGTGGTGGGTGTCTGTGTGTAGCACTGAGGTGTGGTCTGTATCATGGCATGTGCCTTGTGTGGCGTGTCTTGTGTGTTGTGTGTGTCTTATCGCATACTGTGGTGGTACAGCATGCTGTATGAAGGGGCCTCTGTGGGGTTGTGTTATGTGGCTGCGTGTCTGGTATGTTCTGCTTGTGTACTGTGGTGCATGGTGTGTTGTGTGAATGGAACACATGACGGTGGGGTAGGTGGGGTGTACTGTGGGGGTACTTAGTATGTGCTGTGTAAGTGTGTGTGGTGGGCCAGGTGGACACACCTATAGAAGACACACTCATGGAGCCTGTCAGGGAGACGGTGTGGGGAGCAGGCATCTCTCCTGGGTGCCGACAAGAATGCGTCAGTCTGGCAGGGCCCGCTGGGCTACCCTCCTTCCAGATACCCCAGCAGGAATCCTGCTTGCCAAAGCCAGCGTCTCCCCTCCCCCAGCACAGAGCAGCCTGGAATGAAGCAACAGTCAGTCCCAGCCCAGGGATGGGCCTGGCATGTCGATTGGGCAATGCTGGGCCATGCTGCCCCCTACACCCTAGGATCGGCCCTTTTCTCTCTGCCTCCCAGGAGGGCTGATGCAGGAGTGAGGGCCTGAGGAGAAGGGTCTAGGGGTCCCCCACTTCAGAGAGCAGGGGTGGGACTCACCAGCTGAAGGATGTCCTCGTCTTTGGGCATGATGGAGAGCTCCAGAGTATCATCGCTAAGGAGACAGGGCAGAGGGTTATGCTGGGCTGAGGCAACCGGGGCTGGGAGAACAGGGATCCCGGTCGCCAGGGTAGCCCCAGGGCCAAAAGGGTGTGCAGGGACTTGGTGGGCCAGGAGCTATTACGGGGAAGGGAGGTAGGGGGCGCTCACCTATTCTGGATCAGAGCTATGACCTGGGAGTAGGTCTTGCCAATGATGCTTTCCCCATTCACCTTCACCAGCCGGTCTCCTGAGGACAAGGGGCGAGGCCATGTGTGAGTGGGCATGGGGCATCCACAGCCCCACCTGAGAACTCCTGTATCAAGTATAGATGACAGTGGGGGGACAGGAATCTCCTCAACATCTAGATTCCAGAATCCCATCCTAACTGGAGGGTAGGGAGAAGAGACCCAGAAGGGTGCGGAGAGCCAGCTAACTGGGACAGCTCACCTGTGCGAAGCCCTGCCCTGTGGGCTGGGCCATCATCCTTCACATTCTTGACAAAGATGGTATCCATGGGCTCCAGGCGGTGCCGGGGGGAGGGTCCTGGTGGGCATCAGCCAGGTTAGCTGGGGGTGGCTGCTGAAGGTCACACCCATGCACAGCTACACACACAGGGGACACACTCAGAATGATCATACTCACAGACACAAACAGATACACAGACCCACACAACCACAGGGACACCATAAACAGATCCAGGGATGCACAGAATCAGACGAGAGGACACACACCTGGAGGAGGGAAAACGTACACTGACACACAGAGTCACTCCTTAAGGGCCTGCTGTGGACCGGGACCGTGCCAGAAACTAGAAAAAAGGAACAAACACAGTCTTTGCCCTTTAGGAGCTCACTGTCTAGTGACCAAGACTGACAGGATAAAAAAAAGGAAACGGTGCTTTAAAAGAGGCCGGTATCAAGTCCCGAAGCTGCACAGGTAAGCAAAGGAAGGCCCTCAAGCTCCCAGACACACGGAGGAGCACAAATCCAACGTTCACACCTCCCACCCCATCCCTTCCCCAGCAGAGACCTGAGGACCCCGGGGTGGACATTCACCTCCTGATGACACCACATTACACCCCAGCAATACTCCTCCACTGCATCAACACTCCGCTGACTGTCTGTATCAGCATAATGGGCTGTTCCTCCCTCACCACGAGTCGCTGGGACAGGGACTCAGGAAGACATGTCCCCATGGCTGCCCAGTAGAAGCCCCATTGGCAGAGCCTGTTTAAGGAGTTCTGCCTTGTATACCCCCAGGGAGCCTGGGTGCCATCAAGAGGCCCTCTGGGATAGCAAGGGTGACAGCAAGGGAAGTTACTCTCACACCTGAAGAGAGAAGGACCTTAGGGCCCCCTTACGCCCAACAGGACCCGACTTTCCCCATCCCTAAGGACAGCCCTTTCTCAGCTCACCCCAGCCCCCGCCCCTACGCTCTGCAGTCCCTGCCTGTGCCTCTGTTGGTATCTGTCTGTGCTGGAGCAACTTGAGGGCAGGGGCCAGGTCTTAGGTTCCCGTCTGCTCCCCCCACGTGCCCCACACAGAGTATGGAATGGACAGACCCAGGGAGAGACAAACGTGAGGGAAGAAAGAGGCAGAGAGAGAGACACCGAGGAGGCAATGCCCAGAGTGAGCCAAACCAGCAAAAGAGAAGAGACAAGACTAGGAGGGACGGGATGGGACCAGATGGGACAGGACTGGAAGGGAAGGGAAGGGAAGAAGAGGAGGAGGAGAGGGCATGGAGAAGGAGAGAGAGAAGGAAAAGAGAACAGAAGTTGGGGTGGGGAGCACAGACCAGCAAAACAGGCAGACTCGGGGCAGAGGGAAAGAGACAGAAGGTGGAGGATGAGTCCGGGCGCAGCCCCAGCCCCTGGTGCCCACCCCTCGCCACTCCTTACCTCCTCCTCGGCCTCCATTCTCTTCCTCCTGCAGGGGGCAGAGAGGTGGGTGTGGGCCCTCAGCCCGGCCCTCAGCAGCACGGTTGGGGAAGGCGGGGGGTGTAGAGGGGAAATGTGGGGAGCAGCTCCAGCAGGGCGGGCCCTTCTCGCTCCCACCACCCAGCTGCCTCACCCCTTATCTCCCTTCAACTAGCCCAGCTGTGGGGGTTGAGGAGTGGGAGGGTTGTCAGCTGGGACATCAGAACCAAGGCCAAGACCACCGCCCCGCTCTCACTCCTGCTGCACAGATCCCACCATCCCAGCATTCATTGGGTGGACCCATGGCCCCTTCCTTGAGGAGCTCCCAGCCCCCGCACAGAAGACCCAGGCACACACAGATAAGCAGGCATGACGAGTGCAAACAGTGACTATCAGCTCTTAGAGAATGGGAAGGGAAGGGCTGATTACAGTCCTTGGGGGGAGGGGATTTTGTGCCAAATTTGAGGGAGGCGGGGAGAAGGCATTCTGGGTAAGGGGAATGGAGTGTGCAGACACTTGATGGCAGGCTGCTAACCGAAGGGTCAGTGGTTCGAACCCACCAGCCACTCTGCTGGAAAAAGAGTGACAGTCTGCTTCCATAAAGATTATAGCCTTGGAAATCCTACGGGACAATTCTACTCTGTCCTATAGGGTCACTAGGAGTCGGAATCAGCTAGATGACAATGTTTTGTTTTGTTTTTTAATTTTTAAATATAGGGCTGGATCAGCTGAGCTAAAGTAGAACGTCAACATCAGCAAGTGACAAAGGAGACATTCACAAGTCAGACAAAAGCACTCAGGTTTGAAGGGAGACAAAGACGGAGCCAATGAAGGTTCTTGAGGGGGAGAGGGTGGGTGTGAAACTAGCATTAGGGAAGAGGATTCTGGCAGCTAGGTGCAGAGGTCAAAACGGAGTTGAGGACCCACTGGGAGGCCACTGGGATCATCCTGGTAAGTGAGGGGGAAGGACATTGGATTTGGGGAGGAATTAGGAATGAGGAAATGGTCAGAGAGACAGAACAAGCCAGCAGGATGTGGCACTTTAAAGCTGGAAGAGACCTTTGTCTTCATGTCATCCAACCTCCTCCATGGATACACCCATTTTACAGATGACAGGGCATGACTGTCCAAGACCACCCAGAGACTTGGCAGCAGAGCCAGGCCAGAATCCAGGACTCTGACACCCCAGCCAGGACAGGGTGGGCCACAGGAAGGCTGCTGGGCACTGCTGGAAAGCAAGCCCTGTGTCCCACCCCCCCCATGGGGATAGGTATCCACTGATGTGAGCTGACAACCCAGCGAGTGGGTGGCAAAGGCAGACAGATGCATTTAGACGGCTGAGTGGCTGAGTTCCTGTAGGCTCCCAGGCAGGCAGCAGGAAGGAGGGGAGAATCAGCCTCCTCCTGCCTCCAGGCCTTGGCCCCTCCAAGCCCTGGGCAGGTTCTGAGAAGGGGATGGAGCCTGTCCCTGGCTTAACACGACCAGGGGTCTTCCAGATCCCCATGTGAGCAAGGTCTCTCTGAGACAGGTCCACTATCCAGCCTGGACCGCTGCAGGTTGTTTCTGTCATTGCCACCCCTCACCCCTGAGAGAAGGTGGCAGGGGCCAAGAAGGGTGAGCATTCTGAAGAAAGAGGGAAGGAAGAAATGGAGGTTCCAGGCAATTAGGGGACTGGTATCCTTGGGCATCAGGGGTGGGGCAGTGCCCCCATACCATCAGCCCTCACTTATGCTAAGCACAGCTGCAGCCAGTGAGAACAGTTATGCAGTTGCACCCAGACTCAGACATGGAGATGAAAGTGGCACAGTTCCATGAACACACTAGTGTATGTACAGACAGCTACATGCATGCATACAGATAATGCACACATGCATGTGCATGACCATCATAGCACACGTGCACATGTGCACACAAAGAGAGACACGCAAGCACATACAGGCACAGACAGTGAAATCTGATGCCTTGGTTCTCTGGCAGGTGGGACCAAGGTCCCCAAGGGAGAGTCCCCCAACAGCTGTGCAGGCTAATCCCAGCCCTGGGGGTGGGGGGTGGGAAAGAAGGGTCATTGACTCCATAATAAATCTGTCTCCTTCCCTGCTGGGAGAGGGGTGGAGGAAAGGAGTACAGCCCCATGGGGAGCCCTGGTTCCTGCCTGGGCCCCCCTCATGTTTTCCTTCACTCCTGCTTTATTATCAGGGACCTCTCCCTGCAACCTAGATCCTTGAGTTAGGTGCGGAGACCTAGTTCCTGGACTCAGAAAACTTGACGTTGATATTAGGGCTGGAAGAGTCCTTAGGGATTAAGTAACTAAATGCTCTCAGGTTATAGCAAAAGATATGCAGCCCCAAGAGCCACAGGAGGTTGGTGTTATACCAGGACTAGAACCCAGGTCTCCTTCATCCCAGCCCAGGGCTCTTTCCAGCACATACAGCTGGGGCTAGTATCGGCCCGGCGTGCTCTGAGAAGAGTCCCAGAGGTGGGTTGGGACAGGCTCCCAGAGAGCTCAGGCTGGAAAGGAGGGCAGCAGACCCAGCTGAGAAGAGGCCAGTGGACAAGCGGCCTGGAAAATTCCATCTCTTCTAAGAAGGTCAGTCTCCTTTGAGAGGCCAAGTGTCTGGGGGTGTGAGATGAACATCCTGGCTCCCCCACCTCTAGGTCCCTTGCCCTGAACCAGCCACCCCTTCCCCTGAGAAGACCACATCCAGAGAGGCTTGATCACACAGTGCAAATGACCCGGCCATGATGATCACACAGTGCAAGCGACAGCCAGGGGTGTCCCTGCCTCCCTGTGATGCTCCTCCCCAGGCCACAGTAAAAGGGAGTCAAACTGGACCTCAGGAAGGATTGCTTCTCAGGGAGGGTCAAAAGGACCATGGAGGGGACAGATGCCGAGAAATCTCCCCTGGCCTGCAAAAGCTTCCCTGGCCAGCGGGGGCAGTGGCATAGCTGGGCATACCTTCAGGCTGCAGTGCACGGCCGACTCGGGCGGGTACACGATGAAGTGGCGCAGGGTGAAGCCGAAGCCATCCTGGAGACTTTTGTGCAGCAGCAGTGTGCGGGGCCCCTGCCAGCGGAGGGGGCGCCCAGCAGAGCACCCATCTCTTGGGCCCAGTGGCGGCTGTGGGAGCACAGGGAGACAAGGCTGAGCGCCAGTGTGGCCCGAACTCCCGACTTTGCACACTCGCCAGCTCTCTCTGCAGCCCAGAGGACGAGGACGTGAGGAGGACCAGGAGAAGCCCATGGACCCTAGGGGTGTCAGGCACCCTCCCTGCCCCTGACCTCCTCCTCACCTCTTCCTTCTTTTCCCACCCTCATCAGCCCAACGGCTCCTGCCTTCTTTCTTTTCCCCTCAGTCCCTCCAGGATGCCTTTGCCTCCAGGGATATAACTCGCTGCAGCGAACCGCGGGTCTGTTCAGTTCAGATCAGCAAACGTTCGCTGAGCACCTCCTAGGTGGGCACCGACCATGCAGCCTTCCTGCCTGGGAAGTGCCTGCTGCTGTCTGAGCTCACTCCTGCCTGCTGCATACTCACTCACACACATGCACACAGACATGCGTGTAACATGCTCACACAGACAGACACACATGCACACATATGCAAACAGACACACACCATAGACACACAAACACGTGCACACATGGCTGCAAACATGCACGCAGACACAGATGAGGACACACATACACAATTACACACACACAGGCACACATGGCTGCAAACATGCATGCAGACAGATGAGGATACACATACACAATCACACACACACAGTCAGACACAACCACACAGATTTTCAGACACACATACAGACACACGCACACAGCACACACCGCAGACATACAGGCATGCACATGCACACTTAGGCAGACACACAGATGTGTACACACGAATCCTTCAGGCGCAGCAGTAGGACACGTGTGGGACTAAGAGCAGAGAAGGAGTGGAGCAAACATCAGACAACAGAAGGGCCTTGTGGAGGCTCTGGACCCAGCTCAGAGGTCTGACTGGTTCACCCGAACAGAGCAGCCCACTAAAGGGGGTACTTTGCCCTCTGGCCCACCTGCCGGAATACTTGGGATTCCCTGAGATGACATGGAAGAGGGTGTCTGAAGACAAGGGCAGGGGGTGCACAGGTCTGTTTCTGGGACACGAGGAGGAAGAAGATGGACAGTGTAGTGCCTGAGAGCGGCTTCCCTTCAGGTCCCCTTCTCGGATGCAGAGAGAGAAAGCAGGTGACAGGAGGATGTCAGAGAGATGTGAGCCCAGGAGACAGACTGGAGAAGACTAGAGCCAAGGGGGAAGCGCTGAATGAAAAGCCAGAAGGCCTCCATTTGGGGCTCTTGGACCCCCAACATCACGCAGCCTAGCCTACCCACTGGCCCCAATTCAAGGTCTCCACCAAGAGGCAGTGCTTAGCCCCCTCACTCCCCCTTGGCAACAGGCAGGAGCCTCCAGCAGAGGGAAGAAAGGAGGGGCTGGTACAGAGGGAGAGAAGCCACCAGTTCTGAGGTAAGGAGCTCCCACCTCACTGTTACGTCTCCACCCCTTCCCCCACTAATGGCTGCAGAAAGCTCACAAATTCTTTCGTGTATCCATCCATCCGCCTGTGCACAGGTCAGGGGGAAGGGAACCAGCCGGTAAGCAGCCCTATGCTAGGGATTTCTGCATGGGGTGGGACACTGGGCTGCCGAGGAGAAGGCTGGGGGAAGGGGATATGTCCTCAAATTGAAAAGATTAAAGAAAAAATGTGACAGAGGCAATAGGCTTGCTTCATATAGTCCCAGAGGACAGAGCCAGGTGGAAGCTACAAAGAGGCTGAGAGGCACCGGGCAAGGGAGACTGTTCTAATGGAAAACTACCAGGATAAGATTGTGAGCTCCCCGTCCCTGGGAGGAGTCAAGCAAAAGCTGGAGGACCAATTGGGTGTGAGGTCCCATGATGGCCCCTCAGCTCCTACTGCTGTAGCTACAGCCCGGCCTTCCCTAGTGAGCCCCACACCTCCATGGGAGTCTGGGGAACCAGAGAAGAACATTCTCTGGGAATTCTGCTGAGGTCTGAAATCCCCTGGATTTCCTATCTCTGCTGACCTGACAAGGAACGGATCAGAGAGAGGAGGGCCTCAGGGGACCTACCACGGCCCTCTCCTACCAGAGCCCCTGCTCCTCCCCAATGTGGGCTGCCCTCCCTCCATGCCCCCCACCCAGGCTCAGAGCTGAGGCTGTTTGCAGGGCCCATTGTCTTGCTGGTGTCCTGGATTAAGGTTTAAGCCACCAGCTGCCCCAGTGATAAGAAGAGGCTGGGACAGGTCCCCACATGCCCCCCCACTCCTCCCCCAGCACACATCCTGCCTGGAGCTGCCAGCTGCCTGGGGGCGCCACTCCCTGGGGGGCCCTGCCTGTAATCCAGGGCAGCAGGCATGCCTTACTCTCTCAGGTCTCCTCCTCACTCAGGCCCTACTGGGACCCCCTCCCTTATCTCTGCCTCTCCCCTTCCTCTTTTCCTTCCTTCCAATCTCCCTTCCCCCATCTCTTTCCTACTAGGCTCTCGGAAATGTCAGTGTGGTAATCCCCCTGCCTGAAGAGGAGACACCACAGCCCCCAATAACAGCCAGATCTGGCATCTCCTCTGTAGGAAGTTCTTCCTTAGGTTTAACCTCAGTCTTTCATGCTGTTATACATGTATGTTTCCTCTCCTCCCCTCTGACCTGGAACAACACTGGGTCTTGCTTTCATCTTGAGGGGGATGGAGGTGGCGGATGCAGAACAGAGAGGGATCCAGCAACAAGAACTAGAAAGATGATTAGATTAGAGAGGAGCACAGCTCACATACACCCCCAACTCTGCCTCTCTGAGGCAGGCACGGGGACAAGGTGATGGAGAGAGAGGGGGTCAGAGGGGCACAGGGACATTACTGATTGAAGCTCTCCAGACCCAGGCCTATTTCCAACCATCCCCACCCTCATGCTAGGAAAGAAAGAGACATCCAGAAATACCAGCTGATGGTGGGATTAGGGCAGGCGGCCCCAGGGCCACAAATTAGGCAGAAGTGGGCACGTGGTGGGCTGGCAACATCAGAAACCAGAACCCAGGAGTCCTGCTCCTGCCCCTCTAGGAGCATAAAGAGGTCATTGCAGGGAGCACAGCGTTCATGCTGGGCATGGTGCCCAATGTGACTCACACCCTACCAGCCCAGTCCTGGACATCAGAAACACAGCACCCCCCCCCCGCCACCACCACCAATCCTGCCGGTGGTCACCCTGAGCTCACTTACTACCTACTGCAGCCCATTCTGCCTCCTGTCTCCTTTGCCCATTAGAAAATCCTTGTGTGCCCCTGTGCCCAGGTCCTCTACCAGGGGTACAGCAGAGTGGTTTCCACTGTGCCACTTCATGGTACCCCTGTCTGGCTCCGACTCAGGGTCCTTACAGCCCAAACTCTCTAGGATTCCTCCATGGACCTCTTCAAACTGCCCTGGCCCTTCCATCCTTTCACTGTCTGTATATCAAGATGGCTGAGCCCAATGGAGGTCACAACTGCGGAACCCAGACTAGGGGTTGCCACCCAGCACCCCTGAAAGAGCGCCAAGCCTTCCACCCTTCCCCATCTCCCAAGCTCCTCACTCACTCCCCACTCGAAGGACATGGGTTCCGGAATGCAGGGTGCATACAGCTCCAAGAACACAGGGAGTTGGTGACCCGGTCCCACCCACTCCCTGCCAAGGCCTGCTCAGCCTGCCTCAGGCCTCGCCAGACCCGCGGCGGCGCTCACCCTGGCCCGGCGCGACCCGGACGCGCGGCGGTCGCTGTGGCAGAGGTACGGCAGCC
>NW_004443990.1:15150395-15172470 GCF_000243295.1 Trichechus manatus latirostris | reverse complement strand
ACGGCTGAAGCGGCACCGCGCCTCCCGCGCCTCCCGGCTGAAGGCGCGCCAGTGAGGACACGCCGGCTAGTCGCGCAGGGCAGACACCTCCCCCTCCGGGGCCGGCCCCTGTCCGCGGCTGCCCAGCTCCCACACACTCGCACACACACCCACACAAACACCCCAGGCACACACATACATACATACCATCGCCCTCCCACTCACACAAAAATTCACACACAATACCTCCATCCGCCCACATGTATTCCTTCTAGTACACATCACACACACACACTCATGCACTGATATCCAACTTCACACACCCTAGAGAGACACACATACACTGCAAGTCCGTTCCATAGGGCATACACACATCCAACCCACCCTGTACAGACCCACACCACACACTCTCATACATTCATGTACTGGACACCCTCCCATTCTCACTCTCTCTCTCACACACACACACACACACACACACACTCCCTCTGTCCTCATACCGACAGAAACACACACACATAAATACACTGCATGGACACCCTTCCGTGTATGCACACCACACACACTCTTTACACCCTCCCATGCATACACACACGTGGTCCACACATTCCAGAGACACATTCACAAACATACTCACTCTGCCCCTAAAAGTCCACCAGAGCCCCTCACATACCCATACACCCCACACAAAGCCCTCACAGAGACATCCACAGAGCCCACTTGGCATACAAATGACAGGCAGACCCTGCCCAGCACGCGTGCGCCATGCATGGAAGCCATGCCCTCTCAGATGAGGCACACACACACTCTTAACACCCCCACACCAGAGTTCTAACATTACATACTAAAGCCCCCAGTGGAGCCCCCACTGTGACCTCCAGGGAAGTATGACTGGCCCTCTCTTCCTCAGGACACCTTCCTTGCCCACTAGCTCTAACCAGAGGGTCCACCACCAAACTGACAATGGGCTCTGAGCTCGCAGACTGCCCCCCACAACTCACTATGTGAGTCAGAAAGGAAGCCCTACGGTGAGCCCTCCTCCCCTTTCCTGGCTCTCTCTTCCCAGGCGAGCCAGCAGAGGCCTTGGCAAGTAGGTGTGTGATCACTACCACCATTTCTATCCCACGTGGCTGTTCACAGTGTGCTTCTCCCCACAGCCATTCACTGTGGCCTGGGGCCACTACTGTGACCCAATTTTCAGAGAAGGAAACTGAGGCCCAAGTGCACATAGCTTGTTATGGAAGCACCAGGACTCAACCCCAAAACCCTCATTCTGACTTTGGATCTTATACCCAAATTCTAGCTAGCAGCCAGGGAAGAGAGGCTGGGGGTAGGGTGGGGAGGGGCTCCAGCCCAACCCTGCTCCCATATCTAGGAGGAGGAGTCCAGGAAGAAGAGTCCCAAGCGTTGGGCCATTGTGGGGTAGCTCCCAGAAGGGAAACCAAGCAAAACAGTCAGTCCCCCCTTCCCTCCCCATCATCAATACTTAAAAACAGCTCCTCCCCATCTCCCTGCCCTGTCCATCACCACTGTTCTCAGGTAAGGACCTGCCTGGATAGTAGGCCATACAGGAGGTACTTGATTGAGAAAGGGGTCTGAGATTGGAGAGGCAGAGTGGGGAGGAGAATCTAAGGGGTAGAAGGAAAGGAGGAGAGTGGGATGAACAAGGTGTTGGGAGGCCTAGAAGCAGAGGGATGGGAGAGGAGATGGGACAGAGGGAGGGGTGGGGAGCCTGAGGGCACAGAAGGAGGAAAAATAGAGGACCGTGGGGAGGGGGGGTTGGGCAGGATTGAGGGAGGGAGAAGGAAGAGAGGAGGAAGGGTGAGGGTGAGGCTTGTGGGGGCGGCCCTCGGCCAGTGTCAGCCAGGGAGCGGTTTTGTTCTCCTGTTTCCTGTTTGCTGCTTGCTGGGCCCCTGTGCAGGAGCTGGACCCCCACCCCCACCCCTGGCGGAAGCCAGACGGGAAGAGTGAGGCTGCCACCAGCGCTGAGTCAGGCGAGCTTTGGGGCAGAGCTGGAAGGGACCTCAGGGGAGCAGGACAAATGCTCTCATGGCATTCCCATCAGCACCCCTTCCCCCAGCCACCCAATCACTAGGAAACCTAGGATTCTGGGTTGGAGCTACTCCTGCCCTTGCTGAGAGGCTCAAGAGGCAACTCCCAAAGCCAATGGCTTCCCTGTCACATTCCCCAAAGGCCAGACACTCATAGACCAGCTGGAAGTGCCAGTAAGAGATTCTCAACCATGTCAGACTCTGTGGCCCCAAGCGAGGGCAACAGCCACAGGGATGTCCTAGGCTTAGAGCCTGTCCTACTCTCCCAATAAGTGGCCGGTAAGTCCCTCCAGCTGCCTAACTTCCTTTCCTCTTGCTACAAGTCCAGTTCCTGCTTCCCCTCTCATGCCCCATGGAGCCTCAACAACCAAAAGGGCTGCTGTGTGCCTAGAGCAAGAATCTACCTCCCTAGGTACTACTGAGGGCTCTGGGAGTTGCAGAGAGGGGTAAGCAATATGGGGTTTCTGCATGCAAAGACCCTGGAAATAATCAGCCATATTTACAATGTCCATTTCCTGCCCTTTAACCTAGCAGGGACATAAGGCCCAGCAAAGCAGGTAACTAACTCTCCCAACACAAACCCCCACCATTCCTACCACCTCCACACCAGCTGCCTCTACCGGGACTTCGGGAGGTGGATGTACATTATAGAGTCTCGAAGGTTGTACACAGTTGTACATAAATGATCCTCCAGGCCTGGGGCACCTCTCAGCATCCCCCCCCCCCGCCATTTCCTCTGGGAAAGGAATGTGGGGTGGGCCCCAGAGGGTGGTGGGGGAGGGGGCTGAGGGCTGGGAAATACAAGGCCAAGGCGTTGCTGAGATTCTATTCCAAGCCTTCCTGCCTGTGGTGAGTCCTCCTCCCCATACACCCTCCCCAGCTTCCTCCCCCAAATCAAAAATGACCCCACTGAGCAGCCCCTCCCATCCCCCTATAGTCTGACCAGCTTGCAAAATCCACTCAATCTCATCTTTCTGAGAATCCCTGGGTGGGGTTTGGGGGCTGCACCCTCAAGAAGAGAATATCCAGTCTTCCCTGTGACCTCTCTCTCCAAATGAGATAACCATCCTTTACTGATTGAAAGTACTTTCACTTTATCTCGTTTGATCTTTACCCTAAGAACTGGATATGGAAGGCTTGTTTTTATACTCATTTTTCAGATATTGAAACTGAGGCTCAAAGAGGACAAATGATTGACTCAAGGCCTCACTTTTACTAAGTTAGGATCAGACCCCAGGCCTTCTAACCCCTAACCCTAACCCTAACCCAACTCTTTCCACTACCCTCTTGTTTATCCATTCAGCCACCATGTCTTGAGTGCCAGCTGTGGGCCAGGTGCTGTGCCAGGGGCTGGGACTCACTGGCAAATAAGACAAGCACAGTTCCTGCCCTCAGGGCACTTACAGTTCTAGTAGCATTGTCCCAGCTCCTGAAACCTTTGGGGGTCCCCAAGTTCCAGACTTAAGTTCAAGCCAGTTGACTTCACCCCCACTAAAGGAGATCCACACACACCAAGGCACACCCAACCTCAGAGGTGCGGGGCCTCTCCTGTCTAGGAGGGGACAGTTTGTTTGAGGGTGAGGACAGGGGCTGGAGGAGGGAAGTCTGCAGCTGCAAGAGGCTGGCACCCAGGACCTGGGGAAGGGGAGGAGAATGTCCTGGGGCCTGAGGGTCAGGGGGTAGGAAAGGAGGGAAACTAAGAGGCCTGAAGGGCACGTGGTTAAGGAAGTGAGAGAGAGGGGCTCAGGGTCAATCCCGCCTGCTTTTCCTTCCTCTGGCTTGCTTAGTGTCTCCTCCCAGAATGCAGGACCCAAACCACAACGTTACAAACAATGCCCCCACCCCCAGAGAGCCATCCGGCATTTATGCAGCTCCGTCTGGTCCCACACACCCATGGCACACCACCAACCCCAGACCCATAACCACCCCCACAACCTCGCAAGCAGCAACCCCTACCCCCACCGGTGCCGTCCATCCCAGGCATACAGGCAATGCCACACCAAAGGCAGGCCTGCCAGCCCACACCAGGGCTTCTGACCCCTGCCCCAGTCTCCTCCCTCAAGGGCAACCGCCCCCTTGGTCCTCCTCCACCCTTTTGCCCCATTCAGAGCCTGGTTCCCAGCACTACTTGTGTCGTGGCTCCCGCCTGACATGCCCCAACGGGCCAAGTGGATGAACCTGCCAAGCAAGCCTGCGTCTCCCCAGCCCCCACAAAGCACAGATAGACCCATGTCACTGGGAACCTGGGGGCCCCACATTCAGTCTGGCCTGCTGGCAAGCAGTAGTTCTAAGGGTTTCCCCAGACCCCATGCCCTCCCCCTCCAGGGTCAGTCTTGCCCTGGGTTAGGATGGTTAGGATGGGTGTGACACTTCTCACTCACTCTCCAGCTCAGCCAAGGAAAGCTGGGAGAGGGAGCCCTACCATTAGGAGTAGAAGGAAGCAGTTTCCAATGGCAGACATCCCACCCCCATCCCACGGAGGGGCAGAGATAATCCCAAACAGCAAATGATCCCGAAGTTCTTTCAACGGCAGCGTAGTTTAGAGGTTAGCACGTGGGCTCTGGAGTCCTCTGGAGTCCAGGACTACCAGGTCCAAGTCCCATCTCTACCACTTTCTGGCTGTGAGAACTTGGGAGAGTTACTTAACTTCTCGGAGCCTCAGTTTCTCACCATTAAAATGGGAACGACACTGATTTCTACCTCATAGGTTACTGCAAGGATTACATAAATTAAAGAATGTCCTTAGCATAGGCCCTGAGCACACAGTAGATATTCAATAAAGGTTTTGATTGCCTTTTGGGTAGTCACACCCTCACACACCCAGCTACACCTACATTCAGACATGCAGACACTCCGCCACACGTACACAGACACATGACACATGCAGACACTTACAGGGGTCAACACAGACACAGTTGGACCCACTCACATGGGCATCACCACCCCTGGCACTGCCAGCCCTAGGTTTCTACAGGCTCCTGACCCACCCCAGTTCCTCCTGAGCAGAGGAATCATCAGGAGTCCTCCTTCCATCGTGGAGGCTTTGGCAACCTCAGAGCCCTGTCTTGCAGGCCCTTTGGAAGGAGGGAAGGGCCGGGCAGTGCAAGACCCCAGGATGGGGCCTGCTCCCAGCAGGCAAGAAGCATGGCAAAGGTGCCAGGCTGGCATGGCCTCCGCCCAGCAGGAGAGCCAGCTACCTCCTCAGGGACACAAGGGGGAGGGGAGAATGAAGAGAGCATCATTCCTCACTGTGGGAAATGAGCACTTGCAGAAAAGGGTGAGTCTGGAGCCAGCCACAAAGTAAACACCAGGGCTGTTGCCCAGGCAACCATGTGCCTGCGTGTGGGACAGGGCCCACCACAAGCCCTCTCCACGCCCTGATTTATGCCACTCGGCAGCCCCTCGGCTGTCTCAGTGCATGCCCTCCATGTATCCGTTCTGGTCTCTGGGCTTGTCTGGGCACATCCCAAAGAGAAGGGGCTGTGCCTCCCTGCTCAAACTGGGAGTGCCTGAAAGCAGGGGCTTTTTCACTCCATGTCAGCCTAGAGTCTCCCAGAGGGCATGGCCTGGGTCTCTCCCCTCAGACTGGAGAGTGCTCAAGGGCGTGGTCTCTATCTCCCCCATCAGACTGAGCACCCTCTAAGGACAATGGCTGTCCAATTTTCAGAAATCATTTGCCTACTAGAGGGTCTTGCACAAAGTAGGCAATCAAAAAATATTTGCTGAAAGGAGATGGAACAAATCAATGGGTCTCCCCTTAATGTCTAGGAGCAGGCCCTGTCCACACAGGTTGCCCAGGAAAGGACCTTCTCTGCCACCCCTCTCCACTGCATCTTCTCAGAGCCCCTATTGTGGTCTTTTGGACCCTGAAGGTCCCCACCCAGGGGGAGCTCCCCACCTAGGGGGAGCTCCCACGCTGCCGGGGGAGTCTGAACCTTGCACACAGTAAATTCTTGGTACTGATAAGTTTAGTCTGGGGCTGGACTGACGGATACATAAAGGTGCACCCCAAGGCAGCAGAATCTTGGAAGAGTTTTCTAGCAGAATCCCAGCTAAGTGGGGAGATCCTGCCCCCCAACTCTTGATCCTACATGGCACACACATGTCTATTCTCACCCACTAAGCTACCCAGCTCTTGGAAAGACATACCAGAGGCCCCATGCACACACACCCCCACATGCTTACACACCACTCATAACATATATACACAAGGGTATGCACACAGAGACAAGACCCTGTCCTCACAACAGTCTATGCACTCACTCCAAGAAAAATGTGCTTCACGCTGAAGGATGCACACAATCAAGGCAGAGACAGGCAGGCAGGTCCTGTGTACAGCAGAGCCCCCTGCTGGACCAGGTCTGTCATGCCCTACCTCCCTCAGTCCAGAGGGAGCAGAGTGTCATTCTGTCAACCTGCCTCCCCCGACTGCATTCTCCAAGCTCCTCAGCCCCCAGTCATGACCCAGGATCACCCCTGACCCATCTCCTGCAGAGGAGAAGGGTCCCCTGCAGAAGGACAGAGTGACTGTGGTGCCTTAGGAGGGATCTCCCTTTGGTCAAGGAGTACTAGGGAGAGGTCAGAGTCCCTTTTCAGTCTAGACCATGTTAGGGGCAGTCACTCCTGGAGGCAGGAGGATGCCTGCAATGACTCGTCTCCAAAATTTTCGTATCCATTCCCAGACCCCACACTGGACAGTTCATTTCGGAGGGAACTGGGGGCACACTCTGGGTATGGCTCACCCTAGGTCCTCCCTCCCATCTGCAGAAGTTCTTCCTGTTGTCTGACCACCTGGGCAGAGTCAGCAGGTGCACCCACTGGTTTCTTTCAGGGGAGAGCTCAGTCCTAGTCATGCTGAGACCACATCCCCTCCCGGGGCAGGTCTCAGCAGATTCCAAAAGTCTCCCCCAGGGTACATGGGGCTCCCTGCAGGGAGAGGTTCTCAGCCCCAACCCTGAAACCACCCAGCCCCTCACCCCAGGCCCTGCCCAACCCGCCCAGGTCACCCCTACCATCCCCTTCACACGTGGCCCTGCCTATGAGCTGAACCTCTCCCTAATCCAGCCTAGGAAGCCCCAGAGGGAGCTGGAGGGGTGGAGGGGGCGGTGGCTCCTCAGGGACAAACAACCTCCCTGGGCTTCTGCCCATGCAGGAGCTAGGATGATTTCTGGACTGGGCTCTGTGGTCAGAAGAGGACAGATGGCATCATCTTCAGCCCCAGACCCTGCCCCTCACCAGTCTGCCTGGCCCCAATTTGGGGACATGATAAGAGCCACGACAGTAATTAATATTTGTCCAGTGCTTACTATATGCCAGGCATGCTACACATGCATTACCTCATTTAACAGCTGAGCAATCTCTCCGGATAAGGGTCACACACACACACACACACACACACACACACATACACACACACCCACCATCACCACCACCCTGGCCTCCTGGCCCCCCACCCAGTTCTGGTGCTAAGTAGGGAATGCTGGGCTAACCCACAGGGGCACCACAGTGAGGCTCGTGAGAGAAGGGCCACTGTCACAGTATAAAGGAGGCTGACGGGAAGAAAGGGCTACATTTGCCATTGATAGTGACCTTGGCCTTTTTCTATGATCTCAAGGTTATCAGTCACGGTCACACCACAGGTTTTATTTCCTCAGGTACAAAACGAAGATAGGGACAGCAGCCTGACAAAGTTGCTGGGAACCAACAAATGGATGATGTTATCACCCAGCTCTACATCCCACCATCAGCAAGTTTACTCTGCTTCCCAAATGTCTCCTGAATCCACCCACTTTGCCACCTCCCCCACAACCCTGCTCTAAGATGCCATCACCTCTCTGGCCCCTGACAATCCAGCCTTTGTTTTAATATTACGACCATCAGGTCCTATGGCTTGTGCCTTGGTGTCCACACCCACCACATCCCCTTCTCTGTGCTCTGGCCTCAGGTCCTTTGCACATGCTGTTTCTGGAATGCTACTCTCTCTTCTCCAGCTCCCACACCCTCTACCTCATCAACCCACACCCTAATTAATTCCTACCCACCCTGGAGCTCTCAGCAAAAACATCGCTTCCAGAGATGCCTCCTCTGACTCCCAGACCAGGGTCCCTGGTCCCCGTGCATCCTCTCACAGCACTCTCAGAGTCGGTGTCTACTGATGAGGTTATTTTGACCAATGTCTCCCCCTTGGGGCTGTGAGTTCTGGAAGGCCAGGAGCACGCCTGCTTTGCTAGTGCATCCCCAGCTCCCGGCACAAGGCTGGTGCTCAGCACACCATTTCTGAATGTTGAGGAAGGAATAAGCCTCTCCTGAAGAGAGTCAGGGGTAGCTGGGCCCCCCATGCCTGGGAGGGGTCCACCTGGGGCAGGGTCTGTTTCAGATCTTTGCCCTTGCACCTGGAACCCCTTCCTCAGTGGAACCAGATCCAGAAAGTGGGAGTGATGGAATAAGGGAGTGAAGGGTGAGGAGGAAAGGGAAGCTGCTCCAATCCTCTCTGCAGTGTCCTCTGTCCCCTCGCTCCAGCTGGCTATGCTCCAGCCACCTTGCCCTCCTCATGCCAAGCCCTAGCCTACTCAGGGCTCACCCACCATACACAAAGGTCCCTCTCCCTGGAACATAATACTTGTCTCTCCCCTCCCCCATCTCTCCTTGACTGACCCCCTCGGCCTCCAGCTCTCAGCTTGACTGTTTCTGAAAAGCTTCCCTGACTGCAAGCTAAGGATGCCACAGCTAGCGTCAGGTCCGGATTCAAGCCCAGGTTTGTCTGCCGGCAGGGCCCAGGCTCGTAGCCATCTGGTTATGCGGCTCATTACTACCGGGTTTTCCCTCCAGGCACGGCCAAAAGTCACACCCCCTCTCTAGGTCTCAGTTTCCTTGTGCCAGCTCGACCATCACGAGGCAGCTCTGACACACCTAGATTCCACTAAGACTGGCTGAGAAGGCAAAGGGGAGAAGAGGTAGAGGGAGGAGGGGAGGTGGAGAAGAGGCGACAGCCTCGGCCAGCCAGACGTGAGAAACGCCAAGTATGCGAACTACGCCGGCCCCTGAGCTATGAATAGTGCAGCCCGGGCAGCAGCGGATCGGCCCTTCCTACCAAGCAGCCCCCTACTCCCGCCCTCCCACGCGAGCTCCGCACAGGGGGCCTGAAATGAGACCCAAGCCAAGGAGGCACACTTTTGGGGGCAGAGGCTGAGTGACAGAAACGAAGGGAAAGGGTGTGCTCATGCAAATGAGATGTAGAGGCCATCTCTGATTGGCGGATCCCTGACGGTGTAGGCACAGGCGGGACAGACTGGCAACAAGAGGGTGCTCTGCCCTCAGCCACCGTGTAGGCCCCTGCCCACACACCCTTCGACTCCATGCGGGCTGCGTTTTGAAAGCCTGGAGGTCCCTTCTGGTCACTCCATGACTGGAAGCCCACTGATGCTATGCAGCCTCTGGAGGCCTCTCACCCTCTTCCGTCAAGTGCCCTTCAGACTCTGCCCCCTTAAGACAGTGTCCCTGTCCACCCCAGTGCAGGTCAGCTTTGCCTCCTTGGAGCTCACGCCTGAGAGAAGCTGGGGCAATCACAACAGTACCCATCCCAGCCTCAGGACCCCCTGTCCTCATCGGTGACCACAGTGGGAAGCACACTGGGCTTAGAGGTGGGACACCAAGTTCTGGTTTAGTCCCATCCCTTGTGTCTTGTGTGCCCCTGAACAAGTCAGTTAACCTCAGAGCCCTGCTCCTCTTTCATCCTAGAACTATCAACTGGGCAGCAGCATTCCATGGCCCAGCACGAGGCTGGGCCCAGTGACTCTGTGGAAAGAGTGGCAGACAGACCCAGGTTCAGGTCCCAGCTGACCCTGGGCAAGTCCCTTCCCTCTCCTAGCCTCAGTCTCCTCAACTGTAAATGGGTCCATGAGGGGACTCAATGTTGAGTGCCTGGCACGTAGGGGTTGTTCAACAAATCTTAATTCCTTAATCCACAAAGGATTTTTGTAAATTAATAAAACAGTCCCTGATTTTATAAAGATCAAAGAGGTGGACAATCATCAAATAAAGAGGCTTTGGAACACAGTGATTAAAAGTTCCTAAATAGGATTCAGAGGAGCAGAGTTCAAATCCCAGCTTTGTCCCAATTCCTAGCTATGTGCCCTTGGACTAGTTACTAACCTCTCTGAGCCTGTTCCTACATTTATAAAATAGAGATAATCCTTTCTTCATGGGGTCATTGTGCAGTTTAAAGAGACAGTGTGTTAACTGCAGCACTATTCACAATAGCCAAAAGGTGGAAACAAATGTCCATCAACAGATGGCTAAACAAAATGTGGTGTATACATACAACGGAATAGTTCTCAGCTATAAAAAGAAATGAAGTCCTGATACATGCTACAACACGGATCAACCTTGAAAACATTATGCTGAGTGAAATAAGTCAGTCACAAAAGGACAAATAGTGTATATTGTATGATCCCACTTATATCTAGAATAGGTAAATGTATAAAAAACAAACGCACCAGGGGTGGGAGGGAGCAGGGGAAGGGAAAGTCATTGTTTAGGGGGCACTGAGTTTCTGTCAACGATGATAGAAAAATCCAAAAATGGATAGTTATGATGGTTGTACAACATGATAAACATAATGAATGTCACTGAACTGTACATGTAAAAATGTTAAACTGAAAAATGTTTTGATACATCATGATGTAGTGAATTACTATTATATGGTCCTTCTAGCCCTGGTCCTGTAACTCCCACAAAATGAGTGAGTGGAACTATGCAGATAAGATGCTTGTGGCCCACCAAGGGGATTGGACAGTCTTGTTAATGCAAATAAGGTGTGTGGAACACTTGCAGGGATGGGACCATGCAAATAAAGTGCATGAAACCCTTGTAGGGCACTGGTTGGTTTTTGCCATCCCCTGAGGCTTAAAGGCAGCCAACCCAGAGCCTGGAAGGGGACCTCACTACCATCAAGAAGAAGAGCCAGGAGCTGAGTGTGTCCTTTTGAATTGGGGTCCCTGCACTGAGAACCTCCTAGACCCAGGAGAAAGAATGAGCTGTAACACCGTAAGACAGTGAGAAGTGTTGGCAAGTACAGCAGAGTCCAGCTGCAGAGAAATGACAGTAGAAAAACCAGGAGACCCGTGCAGGACAGCATGGTGGGCTTTCTGGCCCATGAAGTGAGGTGGATACAGTGGGCTTCCTGGCCCACGAAGCAAGACAGCTGAGAGCCTCCAGGAAGTGGGGTGCTTCTGGGCACTTGTTGGTGGAGCTAGGCTTAACCAACCCACGGAGTGAGAGAGCTGAGTGCCTTTGGGCAGGAGGCTTCCTGGTGGAGTGGGGTGCCCCTGGGCACTTATTAGTAAAGCTAAAGAGCTTTGTAACACTTGCCTGAGCAGGGCAGAGGTCAAGCCGAGGACGAAGACAGCTGAGAATGAGGGCCAAGGGCTGAGGGAGAGGTCTGCCTGCGGACATGGCTGAGAAGAAGCTGTTTTAATTGAAGAACTGTATCTTGAGTTGTTCCTGTTACTTTCAAGTTGATCCTGATTCTGAATTGTAACCTGTTACTTCTTTAATAGACCTCATAATTGTAAGTATGGCCTGTGAGTTCTGTGTCGCCATTGCAACAAATTATCGAACCCAGCAGAGAAGTCCAGACAGCAGTGGGAGGGACGGCTGGTGTCAGAACTGGTTGGAGAGTGGAGGTATGTCTGATCTCCACCTTATAGGCAATCAGCTTTGGGCTGATGGTGATGGTGATTCTCCTCTCTCCTCCTGAAGTTAGAGGAGGTCTGATCTCATGCCATTTTTACATACATATATTTCTACCACAATTAATAAAAAGAGAGAGAGAGAGAGTGTGTGTGTGTGTGTGTAAAGTGCTCAGCACAGCAGTGTCTGGTACTAAAGCGCTCAATAAATGTTAGCTACAACCAATACTCCTGTTGTTATTATTGTGGTTATTACACCATAATGTCAAGTGTTATAGGAACGTTCAGTCTGTCTGTCAACAATAATCAGTCAACGGGGCCTACTATGTGCCAGGCATTGGTCTAGAAGCTGGAGATAAAGCAGTGAACAAGACAAAGTCCCTACCCTTATGGGGCTTAAGGTCTAGTCCTCGGTCTAGTCCTCAGAAAAGGGATTTCCCTTATATTTGAGAAAGTCTTCTTGTGGGAGTGTGGGGACTTTACAGAAAAGGTGAATTTGAACTGGGCTTTGAAAGATGAAAAGGAGTTTGAAAAATGGAGAGGGCAAGGAAAGACATTCCAGACAAGGGGACGAGATGGTGTAGTAAGTTTCTGAAAAGTGGAAAAAGTGATGTACCCCATTCCTATCCCATCTTCTTTACCTCCAACTCCTGTTTCAGCCCCCATCATCTCTCACCTCCACTGCTTAACAGCATTACATGGCTCCACAGTATCTATGGGAGCAAGTCAAGTTCCCCAATATGGCATGAGGGGTCCACCATTATGGTGGGAGGGAGCAGCAGGACCTGGCCCTTGGTGGCCTTGGCAACCTCATCTCTCTTTACTCTCAATTTTGCACTCATTGATTCCTTAACAGGCCAGGCTGTTTCACATCTCCTTGCCCTTCATGCTGGCTCCCTCTGCCTGGAACACCCTTGCTCCCTTCTCCTCCACCCCTCTTCTGTCTGCCGGGCAAATACATTTCAAGCCTTGGCAAGCCTCAGCTCCTCAGTGAAGTTCTTCCCCTCAAAGCTAAAGAAGCTTTAGAAAAGGTAGAGGCTCAGCCCATGTTTATTGAGGGGACCCTGGGGTCCCCCATAACACTCAAGAGCAAACCCAGATTCCAGGCAGGCACAGGGAGAACCTCTGCACACGGTGGTGCCACAGAGAAGTAGGACATAATCGTATTCTCTTCATCCACTGCCTGAGTACCTCTGCCCTCTCCCCTCTCTCATGATACGACTCCTATTTGTACTTCAAGGCTCAACTGGGAGGTGGGGGGAGGGAACCACCTTCTCTGGGAGGTGCACCGGGGAAGAAGAGACCGCCAAGGCTCTTCCTTGTCAGGAAAGGTAGCAGTGGCCACAAGGACTGGCTTAGGATTCAGAAAGACTCTGATTTAACTTCTTAGGTGAAGTTGGAGCCCTGGGGGCGGAGTGGTTAAGGGCTCAGCTGTTAATCAAAAGGTTAGCAGTTCAAATCCACCAGCTGCTCCTTCGAAACCCTACAGAGGCAGTTTTACTCTGTCCTATAGGGTTGCTATGAATCGGAATTGACTCAACAGCAATGGGTTTGTTTGTTTGTTTGTTTGTTTTTTGGGGGGGTGAAGTTATTTACCCTCTCAGGGTCTCAGTTCTCACATCTGTAAATATACAACCACCTCATGATGGCCCTTGGAAATTGACCAAAAGGCATGTCATGAAAGAGCCCTCAACTTAACCATAGGTTTGAAAACAGGAGACAAGAGACTAACCTTATCTGGTATCCCTGGGTGGTGTGAACGGTTAAGCACTTGGCTGCTAACCAAAAGGTTGAAGATTCAAGTCCACCTAGAGGTGCCTTGCAAGAAAGTACTGGTGATCTACTTCCAGAAGATCACAGTCACTGAAAACCCTACAGAGCAGCTCTCCTCTGACACACGAGGACACAATGAGTCAGAGTCCACTTGATGGCAACTTGATGGTTTCTGATTTTTTTTTTTAATAGCAATTCTACCCAGCAGTACTGTTTCCATTCTGGTAAGACCTTTCTGACCACATTAACACTCAAATGCCATCACAGGGAAGACAATAAATTGGTAGGTTCCACACAGCATTTGGCATATAGTATATGCTCAATAAATGATAGCCGCCGTCATCACCAGGGACAGACCACTGTCCGAGCACATATGTAACTCACTAGCTTGTGTCTGCTGCGGATCTGTCTCCCCAGTTTGACTGGGCCATTTTTATATTAATATTTTTGGGAATGGAGGTGAGGGGTGTTCTGGACTGGCAGACACATCCCAAGACCTATGGTTATAAAACCTTAATCCGTTGCCATTGAGTCAATTCCAACTCATAACGACCCTATAGAACACAGAGAACTGCCCCATAGGGTTTTCAAGGAGCAGCTGGTGGATTTGAACTGTGGACCTTTTGGTTAGCAGCCATAGCTCTTAACCACTGCACCACTAGGGCTCCTATAAAACTTTAGTGGAGACTTTTTGTCTGGCTTTTGGGTAGTAGGTAAAGACAGACAGGGAACACCTTGAGGACAGGGCTGTGTCATATTTATCCAGGTCCCAAGAGCCACAGAGAGAGCCTAGAACACAGAGGCCATGCAAGAAATGATAGCTGAATGAATCAAGGCTGGTTTGCACTAAGATTCCAACCTTTGCTTGATTTTCCCAAGCCCTGAGCCTTCTAGGGTCAGGTGCCTCCCCTGCCCCAGGCTGAAATTAGGGAGAGGACAGGAGGGATGCTCTAAGCAAGCTGGGCCTGGGAATGGCCACAATCATTCTCTCAGATAATGCTTTCCTAGCACTGAGGGGGCCTCAGCCTCTGCGAGCTGCTGGATGAAGAAAAGGTCCCAGCAGGGAAGGAAGGGGAACTGTTTCTCCCACCCATCAGCAGCCCAGCCTTGATCCCTGCCTCTCATTTCCTGTCTCCCATTCTCCCCTCTTGCAGACACCCAACCCCTTCCTGGACTCTGGGCCCTAAGCTCAGCTGTCACCCTCATCCCCCAGGTGCTGCAGGGTGGAGGGGGGGCACGGGGCCAAGGCCTCATTAGAGCTAATGAGGGCTCAGCTCTACAGATGCCAGCATAAGATACCAGAGAGTCCAGAATGCCCACAGCACCCATCACGTCCTCGGGGCCTCAGTTTTCGCCTCCCCTTCCCTTGGGAGGAGCCAAGGTCACACCTCCGGAAGATGAAAGGGAGATTTAGAAGAATCTTGCCAAGCACAGAGGGCGCCATGAAGACAAGGAGAGATGGGGGTATGGAGTGGCGTGCACTGGAAAATATCAGGGTGGGGCAGGGTTTTCACGTGGACTACCAAAGGCGCCACTGTCCACTGCTCACTCCAAAACCCACAGTCCCCCTTCCTACTTGGACCTTGGGACTCAACAGCAGAAACTTCTCCTTTCTCTCCTCTTTCCATGGAATCACCACTAAAAGCTGAAGGGACTTTGGGCATGTCTCCTCTACCCTCGTGTTACAACTCAGCAACAAGAGGCCCCTTCCTCTTCTTGCCTGGCTTTCATCCTGTCTCTTCCTTCCACACTTGCCTGTCCCTTCCCCTCTGCCTCTATCCCCTTGGCCTGTCATTTCTCTAGGCCTCAGTTTCTCCATGAGTCAAATGGTGAGGCAAGGGGTAGAGGGCAGCCTCTAAACTCCCTCCAGCGGAAACATACAAGATGTCCCCTCTCTGGTCGGCTTCTCTCCTCCCTCCCTTCTTCCCTCTGTTTGGGGAACAATACACAGCTTCCTCCACATTGAGAAAGAGGGAAACGCAGGGTGGAGGGTGGGGGTCTCCACTTCAGCCTCCCCTTCTGGTCTTTTGGGGATCTCCGAAGCAGGAAAAGCTCCAGATAGCCCAGGTCCCCGCCCCTCCCTCCTATCAAGGGCTCGAAGTCCTGTGTCCACACCTGATTCTTTCCAAAGAGCTCTCATTATTTTTGAGGAAATTAAAAAGTCAGAAGAAGCTGTTGACTTAGAAACTCACGGTCAGACAGAAATCAGACTGGGGACTGTTAGAAACCAGGCACAGGACCAAAATGAACTCTACCCCTGCCTATATCAACCCCCCACATGGAAGCCGAGACCCCTGGACAGGACATCCTCCCACATGGCTCCCACATGTCCCCCTAGCCTGACCACATGCTCCAGCCCACACACCTCCTGCTAGCCTGCCCACCCCAAGAGGCCTGCACAGGGGCTGTTTCTATCCCTTAGGCCTTGACTAGTGGGTCTCTGTCATCCCCCATGCCCTCCCAGGGTCTCCAGCTGAGCTTTGAAAGGGTCACTTCAAAGAGGACCTGGCTCCTCCGCCAGATTCCCTGTGGCTGGGGACAAAGGCCCCACTGTTCCCCCGACCCGACCCCCGGCTGCCCCCAAATGCACTGGGCATAAGAAGTCTTTCTTTCCCCAGTTCCGCTCCTTACAGGCCTGGGCTCCTTGCCACCCAGAGTAGCCCTGGCCCCTCCTGCAGGAGAGGCGGAGGGGAGCGAGGCAGGGAGCCACCAGTCTCCTCTTACCCACAAGTAACCCTCTTGGGAAGCCAGGCTGCAGAGGCAGCCTGGGGCAGACTTGAGGACCAGCGGCCTATGTTCCTCACTACCCCTCAACCACCAAGCCCTTCCCAGGCCTGCGATAACCTCCGTCCTCCTCCTAGCCATCAGAACCATACCCATGCTTCCAGGCCTCCTCCAAGCAGCCTCATGGGATTCCCTCTTCCCCGAGGAGGCTCAGAGCCCACACCATGGTCCAGCCTCTCACAGTCCCAGGAGGCTGTGTGTCTGCCTTCTCTCCTCAGTCCCCAAAAGCAGGAACCAGGTCTCATCTGTGCCTCTCATCTCCTATCACATGGTCCTGATCTCAAAACAGGCCCTCAAGGTTTTCTGTGTCAGCCCCCTACCCAGTGCCTGAATTGTCTCTAGTCCACGTCATGTCCAGTGCTTGCCCACCTCCAGTGATGGGGGCCTCAGCACCTCCAGGGGCAGCTCATTTCCTCTTCAGATTGGCCATAAAAGTGTGTTGCTTCTCATTTCCATCCATTGATTATTGTTTGTTTAATAACAGTTGCTACAATTATTGAGGTTACCAAATGTCAGCCACTTTATCTGTATTACCTCATTTAATCTTCTCAACAATTTGGAGGGATTATTTCAGCAATAAGAACATTCGATTAAATAACTTGTCCAAGATCATACAGCAAATAAGGGGTAAAGCTGAAATCTGAACCTCAACGGGCTGAAGGCCGGGCCCAGACACTCAACCACAAGGTAATCTTGCCTGCCTCCTAATGTACAGAGGGGTCATGCCAAGGCCAGGCCACAGAGAACAAGACCTCTCATCTCCCACGGGTAGCTTGTCCATGTAGACGGTAGACCATATCCCCCACACTAAGTCCTCTTTTCCTAGCCAGCTCCTCACCAACTTTTGTCAGCAGATGACATGTGGCATGGGGATAGAGTGACTCATGTTAATTCAAACCAGCAAAATGAAGCAGAGGGAGTCGGGGGGAGAGATAACCTCCCCAGGGGCAGGGGGTTAGAGGAGTTGACCCTGGGCCTAAGGTTTAGGACCGGAGGTGGCTGAAGATCCAACAGTCCTGCTCATGAGAGATGGAGAATTGATAGCTATGACGGACCCTGTGCCAAACCAGACACTCCATCCACCTTTCAAATGAAAGGGACAGAATCTTCTACCAACGTGATGCACTGGGCTGAACATCTCAGAGGCAGAGAGATAAAAAAGGAATGAAAAAAAAAAAAACCAAACCCATTGCCATCGAGTCGATTCCGACTCATAGAGAACTTATAGGAAGGAGTAGAACTGCCCCATAGGGTTTCCAAGGGGCACCCGGTGAATTCAAACTTCCAACCTTTTGGTTAGCAGCCATAGCTCTTAACCACTACACCACCAGGTTTTCCAAAAAAGGAACAGGCCTCTTTAAACTGACCTGTAGCCTTTTCCCATGTGTCCGTCCATACCTCCGCACTGACCTCTTGGAACTTTGGGGGAAAAGGGGAGGGAGCAGAGAGAACCTAGCAGACCGGTGGAGCCCTCCCCATCCTGTCAGGCCTTGGAGCCTTCCCTTCCTTGCAGAGCATACAGCACAGTGATGCACGTCTAGGCTGCCTTCCCAAGACCCTGACCCCTGCTACTTCTGAAGGGTTAGATTACAGGATTCTATGATTTTTCCCATGCAGTGTTCCATCATTCACATAGTCAGTCAGTCAACAAACATTCCCTGAGTTCTGGCTGTGTGTCAGGTAGGCACTGCAGATATCAAGACAAACATGACATCTCAGAGGCCTCTTGGAATGAAGTTAAGAGCACAGTCAACTTCTCAGCTTCACCACTTACTGGCTTTGTGACCACAGGAAGCCACATAATCTCTTTGTGCCCGTTTCTTCATCTGTCAAATGGGATAATAATGGTGCATTGGTTAAAGCACCCAGCAGCTAACCAAAAGGTTGGCAGTTTGAAATTACCAGCCACTTCATGGGAGAAAGATATGGTAATCTGCTTCCATAAAGATTACAGCCTTGGAAACCCTATGAGGCAGTTCTAACTCTGTTCTTCAGGGTCACTACGAGTTGGAATTAACTCGACGGTAACAGGTTTGGGTTTTTTGGTTTACCCACTATTGTGGTAAGCACTATGAAAGCAGTTGCCATTACTATTTTTCTTGCCCTCAAATAACCCCAATCAGGGAGACTGACTTGTAGACTGACTGTCACAGTGCCAGGGATGGAGCTGGGCATGGGGCACCCTGGGAGGCTGGAGGAGGGGCCGCTCGCTGGCCTGCACTTGACAAACATTTATGGAGAGCCACTCTGTGCCAGGCGCTGTGCTGGCCACTGGGGACACAGATGAACGGGACACATTGTCCACTCATCCCTGCTCCTCCCTGCCCTCCCTTCTTCCTCCCGGGGCCCAGTCCCAAAACTCAGCACTGAGGGGAACACCGAGGACAGAACCGTGTAGGGAAAGGCATGGCATGGGAGCCTGGGAGCCTGGGAGCCAGGAGGCCTGGGTTCTTGTCTACCACCAACATGTTAAGTGACCTTGGGCACTCTCTGGCCTCAGTTTCCCCACTGAGGGAGTTGGGCAAGTGATGACTACCTCTACCCCACAGGGCTTTAAACTTGCCCCAAAGTCCAGTCCCAAGGCCTGATGGCCAACTGAGGCAGTGGGGGAGGGGATGCCCACTGCTTGCCGGTACTGACTGGCACTACCCTGCTGACAAGCTGGCACCATTTCACATGAAACAGGGGGGCCTGGATCTAAACGTGGGTTGTTTGAAGGGAATGACGGGGGTACTAGGGGAAAGGCAGAGCCAGCTCCCACAGGCCCTATTCATGACTTTCTCTGGGGAGGGAGAGAGAGTAGGATAATTAAAACCAGCCTTTGTCTAAATCCCTGACCAAGCCAATGCCTCACCTTCAAACCCCTGCAGCCAGCAGGGCAGGGCTGATGCCCCTTTGGAAGGAAAACACCAATGAAGCAAGCCTAAGCCCAAGTGCTATGAGCTGGCATCTGGGGGCTGGAGGTGGGGAGGAATAAATAACTTACTTCTCCACCCACCAAGCACAGGCGGACACCTGAGGCTTTGCTGCTCTTGGGGCCTCTGGTCCCCATCCCTGTCCTAGCTGGAAGATGAACCACTGAGCTCCAGTCCAGCAAGAAGGTAATCTTGACCTTGGGCTTTGTCCAAAACGGGCCCAGATTCAGAGTGGAGAGAGACAGTGGGACAAGGCTGGTCCTGAGAAGCCAAATAGTGAGGGTGAGAGAATGGAATCTGGAGCTGGGTTGCGGGGTTCCTAGCCTCGCTCTGCTACTCGCTATTTGGCCAAGTTATTAGCTCTCGGCGCCTCAGTGTCTTCAACTGTAAAGTGGGTATAATAATGGTATCCACCTCATGGTGTTGTTGTGAGGATTAAATGAAGTAATTTATATAAATCCTGGACCAGAGTAAGTGCTATCTGTATCTTAGTTATTAGTTTTGCTATTAATTCAATTCCCCTTCCTTAAAAATATTTTTTCCAGGCACTAGTTTATTTGCATATCCTATGAATCCCTCTGGATTTCTCCCTCAGAATCCAACATCATCGGAATCCCTAGAAGTTCACCTAAATATCTAGTTGCAATCCCTCATACTGTAACATATATTTTCCTCCTTTGTAACCTCTCTCTTAACCTTATACATCATGAAGTCCCTTTAAGTATCCCTGCAATGAAGGAAGAAGTCATAAGTGCTCCTATCCACTCCAGACCTGTTCCTGTAACCAGCACCCTCCTTCATCCCCACTCCCATCCATGCTGAGAATACTGCACCCCTGGGAGGCCAGGCAGGCCTCTAGCTCCTCTTCCCCACAAACTCAGGGTTGGCCTCAGCAGGGGGTACAGAGGCCCCCATCCAGGCTGCCCAAGCACAAGGCCTCTTCTCCAGGTCCAGTCCCTCCCTGCTTGGGCTAGGAGGAAACTGAAGTCTTGGGGAAAAGTCAAAATACCCAAAAGAAAAGTTCAGTGACCTGACCCCTCCCCTACGGCCGGTCTCATTCCCCATGGTGTCACAATGCCACCTTCCTAATAACACCTCCCTAATCAGAATCAGGAGCCCTGGTGGCACAGTGGTTAAGAGCTACAGCTGCTATCTAAAAGCTCGGCAGTTCGAATCCACCAGCCGCTCCTTGGAAACCCTATGGGGCAGTCCTACTCTGTCCTATAGGGTTGCTGTGAGTCAGAATTGATTCAACAGCATCGAGTTTGGGTTTGGGGTCGGAATCGACTTGGCAATGGGTTTAGTTTTTGTCCCCTAGCTTTATCATGTGCTCTATCATCAGGATAGCCGGCTTTTAGCCAGAGCCCGAGCCCCGCTCTGCAACAAAGGACACTAACACCCACCCTACACATCCACAGTGGGTTTGGATGATTTACCGCTCTTATCACTCCTGAGAGGGGCTGGGATGCAGGGACTTGGAGCTTCCAGCCACTTTGGGGTGAGCTCAACCACCTTGTGGGCAAGTGGAGGAGGAGGCTGGGGCTGGGGGCCTTTGGACTGCATTTGGAGGTAAAATGACTGGTTATGTAATCAAACTTCATATCACAGGCCAACAAGCACATCTCACTGAGGGCCAGCCACTTTTGGGAATGGGGCTGCTGCCCTGGCAGAGGCGGGGAGTCACATGGGATCAACCACCATCCACCCCCTGCGAGGCCGAGGACAGGGGGAGGGTGGGGAGGGTAAGGGGTGGAGATGAAGTATGTGGTGTGTGGAGAGCAGGAACTTATGTTTTTTGTTTTTTTTTTAATTTTTACATTTATCACTATTTGTCAACCTCTTTAATTGTGTCTATAGCCAACCATATGTACTCAAACCCAAGGGACTCATGTTTAATGACCTCTGCCTCCAACCCCTGTCCATCCTGAATTTCAAGTTTGTAATTAGGAAACAGATTTCGGCAGAAAGTGGGGGCAAGGGGGAGAGAGATGCAGATGAAGGGAGAACTGAGCACACATCCAGCTTCCAGGCTCCCAAATGGTTTGTAAAGCCCCAGATCTGTTCCAACACTGGGAGCAGGGCTGGGGAGGAGCGGCCCTAACTCCTTCAGCCCTGTCAAAAGAGGAAGATGCCTCAGCCCAGGCCTTGACCCCAACCTGGACCCCAGGGAACTTCTTGTCCAAGTTCAGGAAACTTCTGGCCTGAAAGTATTCAGCCCTGCAACTTGGGTCGGGGGAGTGCGTGTTGAGTCCAGCAGGACTAGGCTGTCAGGCTCAGAGGAAGGGGCTGGCTTCATGGGGGCCAGGAGGCCCCTGCTGGCCCCTCCCCAGCCTCAGCAGCTGGCAGATCAAAGACCAAGCAAAGCATCCCAGCGCTAAGTAATGCCCCTGGCACCCGGCGCCCAGACCTACCCACGGCTAGCCGGAGAAGGCAGCGGGGAGGGCAGCCGCCCCCGCGGGGCCAGGGTCCAGAGACCATGCTTCCCTTCCCCAGGACCCAGCGGGCGACCGACCCCCGGTGGGCAGCACGTCGCGCGGTCTGGCCCAGCGGGGACTAGCGTGGCTCCAGGAGGGGGGTGTCCGGCCGCTGTGGCCGAGGACATCCCGCTCCGGGAACCCCCTCCCCCACCCTCTCTCCCTCCAGCTGTGCCGGGGCCTCGCCAACGGAAAACGAAAACTCCGGCAGAGGAAACAGCCGCAGTCGCCCCGCCTGGGAAACCCGGACAAAAGGCGTGGGCCTCCCGCTCCCGCTGCCCGGCCGCCGGGGGCCTGGCACCGCCGCTCGGGTCAGCGCCGTGCCCTGGCAGCCCCGTGCCCGTCACGGTCCCCTCCCTGCCTCCTTCCTTCCCGCCCCCTTACCAGGGGCAGCTCTCGCTCAGGCTCCC
>NW_004443990.1:15141135-15150053 GCF_000243295.1 Trichechus manatus latirostris | reverse complement strand
GGCCCTCTCCGGGCCCCGCCCCTTGCTCCTCCCCCCACGCTGCCGACGGGGCGCACCGGCAGCCTCTCAGCTGGACCACAGGCTGGGAAGAGGGCTCAGGCTGGGTTTTGCGCCGGCAGCGGAGCTAGGGGTTCGAACAGAGCCTGGAGAAGGGGGGTTGAGGTCTCAGGCAGACAGTTTGTGCCTGCCTCCAGGGGACCGGCCCAGATAGACGGTGATCCGAGGAAAGAGAACAAGGGCATCGCACCCAGAACTAGCACAGAGAGAGAAAAGGAGGGAGAGGGAAGCAGAGACAGACACAGTGAGACAGAAACGGTCAGAAACCGGGAGACACATAGAGCATGAGAGAAGCAGAGACAAAATAGAGAAGGCAGAGAGAGGAAGAGAAAGTCTGAGGCCAGGATGAGGAGACCTAGGATGGAAGAGAGGGAAAGAGAGAAAAAGGCTTAGGGGGTCTTCCATTAAGGGTAGAGATGGGTGATGCCCACAGGAAGAGAGATGCCTGACAGATAGCCCCTCCTGGGGCTCCACTGCCCTCAACCTAGAGAAAGTCCCCTCCCAGGCAGGGTCTCAGCCCAGGCCCCCACAAAGACAGGAGGATCAAGTGCTGGAGGAAAGAGGCTGGCAGTGCCTTGGCACCTCAGACCACCACGCAGCCAGCCCAGTGGCCCACAGACCTGCTCTGCAGTGGGCGGCAGGGAGGGCAAAGAGACCTCCCAGACCTTCTAGCCACAAACTTCCCACAGCCACCCTTCCTGGCTTCACTCTGAGCTGCCTGGGCCCACAGAGCCAGCAGGGGTCCTGAGCTAGCATCTCATTTCCCTGCCCCCAAGCAGGACCTGTCCAGCCCATCCTGGACAGTCCAGGGAAGGACAGTCCCTCAGTCCTTCATTGCTATTGGAAAGTTCTCCTTGCTATCTAATCCCCATCCTTTCTACTTCCTACTTCTTACCTCTTCCCCATGCCTTCTTGCAGATTTAAAGGGCTCGTGTATTCCTTGACCCAGATAATGAAGAAAAGAAGGCAGAGGCCACAGATAACTAGGAATATGATTTGGAGAAGGGACACAATGAAAGTGGGAACGTTGACTCTGCCTGCTGGAATCCCCCCCAAAACCTGGGGCAAGAGGCCTCACAAACCTTTTGCTTCACCACCACCACCTCAGTCCTGAGAGCTGATCAGTTCCAAGTCCCCCAGACCTTCACCCTGATCAAGACCAGGCCTCTGTGCTGCATGGTGTGGGGTGGCTCAGACACCAAGCAGGCCATCCCTGCTCCTGTGAGGCTCCCAGCCTGAGGAAGGAGATACTGACTTGGTTTCAAAATCTTATGTTTTTATTATTTATTTTAAATCCCCTGGAAGTGGAATGGAAAGGAATTCTCTTTTATAAATCCGGGGGGAGGGGGGGCAGTTGACGACTCCTTTTCTTTTGCCATCCTTCTTCATCTAGGTTATGTGTAACCGGAATTACCCCCACCCTCCAATTCTGAAAAGTCCTTCCTGCTGTCTAACTGTAATCTGTCATACTCCCTGGATTTTCTTGCTTAATCTTCAACCAGGTATGTGTTCCTACCTCTTTCTGCCCTGTAGCTTCAGTGGTCCAAAGCTTGCTGCCACCCTGGGCCCAGAAATGAAATGGGGTGTCTTCTGTAAGAGGGGAGGGGTGGCATCTGAAATCGAGGCTGAATCAAAGCCATGGGGGAAGGGAGGAGGGTGGTGGTGGCCACTGGGGTGCCCCTGACTCACTTTTTCCAGGGCCTGTGCCCTCAGACCCTGCAGGAGGCAGTGAGAGGAAATGAGCTCACGCTCTGTCCAGGAGGCAGGCCCAATTCCTCCCTCACAATGCACTGCACACACCTCCCCCACCCTCTCCCACTTCCCAGAAAGCGTGGCTCTTCCCTCACCCTGCTGCCCTTCCCCACCTCTTCCTGCACCTAGACCAGCACCCCCATCCTGCCCCACCCTCCCCCTTGTATCTCCTTCAGCCCCTCTTCCTCCCATCCTTCACCTCCATCCTGCTCCCCATACCCTGTCTCTCCACATCTTACTCTCTGCTTCCCTTCATCCCCACAAATCCCCTCTATCCCTGGAACACTCTCAGAGATTTCAGGAAATAGAGCCCAAGATGGGTGGGATGTCCCTCTCTGAGGACCCTGCTTTATACTTAGCAGGATCTCCTCCTCCCCCTCTTTCTAAACACATCCCCAATCCAGTCACCTTATTTCATTTACAAATGCTTATTGGGAGCTCCCAATATGTGAAGGGAGAGTAGGGGGTCGGGGGGGAGGGAGAGACATTGCCACTGGGGATGTAGAGATAAGGCCAGCTCCTTTCCTCCTAGTCTCACCAAACCATGAGTCTCTAGTGGGATCCCAGAAAAAGAGCAATCGATGACTAGAGAACAGAGGAAGGCTTCCAGCAGAAGATGGCTTTGAGCTTGTTGGGTCTTCAGGGATGGGGCGTGGGTGGGGTGGGGATGGGGGAAAGGATGCTACAGGGAGAAGGACCATCAGAGGCAGGGAGGCAGAGAAGAGCAGACTCCAAGGCTGGAGTGGAGGGTAGGTGGGCAGGAAATGTGAGGTGATGAGGCAGGAAACACAGGCAGGGATGTGACAGGGAATGACTTGGCCTGAGGCATTCAGATTCTATCCTGGCTTAGGGCAGGGAGTTCAAGCGGACATGTGCCATGGCTATTCTGGCACAATATGGGAGAGAATGGAGGAAGAGGATGGGCAGCAGAAACCCCAGAGTGGGGAGGGGGATACTGCAGGGGCAACCTCAGAGGCCTCTAGAACACCTCTAAGGTTTCTGACTCAGAGTATTAGGTCGAGTAGTGGTCTAGGGTATTCGCAGTTGTCTAGGACAAACCAGGCTCTGTGCTAAATCCTTTGTATGCATTATCCCAGTTAAGCCTTACAAAGTCCCTGGAAAATATAATCCTCATTTTACAGATGAGGAAACTGAGGCCCAGAGACCTCAAGTACCTTAACTAACGTCACACAGGATTTGAAGCCAGGCATTTGGGCTCCAGAGTCCACTCACTTAACCCTACAGGCTCTGCTACCAGTGGAATAGCAATTGGCAGCTTAAATCCTAGGTCATGTCTCAGAAGAGAGGCCTGAGATAGACACATGGCTTTGGCAGTCATCGGTGGTCACTGAGATCAGGAGCGTGGTTAAGATTCTCCAAGAATGCACAGAGTTAAGAGGAGACCAGACATAGGACAATATCCCAAAGGAGGATTCAGTGAGGAAGACTGAGAGGAAGCAGGCAAGATGGTAGAAGAAAACTCAAGTTTTCCTCTGTGTTGGGCAGAGAGAGCGCTTTCAGGACATCAGTGGGGGCAGAGGTCAGACTGTGTGTTTGGAAAGAGTGACAGGGCATGAGGAGGTAAAGTCTGGCTCACTGAGAGTGCAGGAAGGGACAGCTAGACAGGATAGATGACTCGTGGACGAGGCAGACTTCCATTGTGTAGGGGGGGAACTGAGTATGCTTTATGGCTGAGGGGCAGGAGCCAAAAAAGAAACAGCCCGAGGGGACATGAGGAGAGGGTGATGAGCGGAGCGGAAGAAATGAATCTGGCGTCTGGGGGGCCAAAAGAGGAACCCTCTTCTCCAGGCACAGACAGGGACTAGGAGGGGAGGTCAGGGAATCCCCAGGCAGAGCAGTCCATGGTCAGGACCAGGCCTGGCCAAGGAGCCAGCAAGGGGTCATACGGTGTCATCAAGGGAGCACTGAACCAAGAGTCTGAAGACTTGGTTTCAAGTTCTCATCCTGCTCATCTTGTAGCTGTATGACCTTGAGGAAAAGTACATTTTCTGAACCTCAGTTCCACCCTCTGTAAGAGGAAAACAATAAGGCCTTCTCTTGCCTGCCTCCAATTTGAGGCTCACATTTGCTAATGGATTCAAAGCGCTCTGTGAGCTGAGAATGAAAAAACAATGTGTGGAAGGTGGGTTACAAGGCAGATGACGATAACTGGCCATAGCATCAAGGCCTTCCACCAAGGGGAAAGAGCACTCCCTGGTGGAGAAGGGCAGGAGGGCAGGACCAGAGGGGAGAGGCGAGGACAAATCTGTTCTTTCAGCTCCCGCTTTCAGCCCCCAGGTCCATCTACTTGTTCCCCAAAGGCGACCCCACCCCCACCCCAATTTTTCATCTCTAAAGCTGATGAGGTCCCAGCTCATTCAAGGCAATGAATGTTTCCTGAGTGACTACTACATGCTGTTGTGTGGACCAGTGGGGACAGGACAAGGAACCAGGTGATGTGCTTGCCCTCAAAGAGCTCACATTCCGAGGAAAACTACGGACACAGAAAGGATGACTGGAATGGTGCTGTAATGGCATACACACATAGCACTGAGCAAAACAAAAGAAGGGGCCTTCAATAAAGAGGGGAGAGGCAGGGGGCTTTGGGAGGCAGTGTTTGGCCTACACCTTGAAGGCCCTCAACTGATAAGGGGCAGAGAAAGGGGGCCTGAGGGCCGAAAGCTGGGGAGGGGTGTGGCACAGGCACTAGCAAAAGTTCTAGGCTCCCCATGGAGCTGGACCAAAATGAGCACCTTTAATGGTGTCGGGTGGGGCATCCACTCAAGACGATGCCGGTCCCCACCCTTATGCCTGCTTCCAGGTCCCTGAGGAATCCTGGGTAAGAGAAATCCCACCTGAACAGGCCTGGGGGAGGGAGAGTAAACACCTCTGGCCAGGCTGGGGCCAGAGGACGCTGGCAACCTGCCAAACAGCTGGGGCTCTCAGCCCAGTGACTTTTGGGCAGCCGGCTTAGAGTAGGAACAAAAGGCTGCAGCTTCCCTGAGCTGGCATCGGGCAAGCAAGCCACACCCAGCAGAGCCTTGAAGTCAGGGCAAGAGGTGGATGACAGAGGCCCCACCCCTGCCACTCAGAACTGGCTGCCCCTCAGGGGAACCAAATCACTTCTTTGGCTCCCTGTTTGGGGAGCCTACATCATGGTGCAAGAGGAGGAAGAGGCCTTGGGCTGGGGTCCCAGCCCTTAACTGTGTGACACTCGGCCATCAAAGCCTTAGGGACCTGGGCTGTGTGTGCGTGTGTGTGTGTGCGCGCGCGTGTGTGTGGAAGCCAAGATGGAGAAGGGAACTAAAGTATGTTGTGCCAAGCTCTTTGCAAATATTGTTTCATTTAATCCCCGTGACAACAGTGTAAGGTAGGTATTATTAGCCCCCTTATATAAATGAGTAGGAGCCCAGGTGGCTCAGTGGTTAAGCACTTGGCTGCTAACAGGAAGGTCGACGCTTTGCACCCACCATCTGCTCTGTGGGAGAAACATGTGGCAGTCTGCTTCTGTAAAGATTAACAGACTTGGAAACTCTATGGGGCAGTTCTACTCTGTCCTCTAGGGTTGCTATGAGTCAGAATCAACTTGATGGCAACGGGTATATAAATGAGGAAAAGAGCTTCTTGGAGCACTTGGTTGCTAACCGAAAAGTTGGTGGTTCAAACTCACCCAGAGGCACCTCAGAAGAAAGGCCTTGTGATCTGGCTTCCAAAAGGTCACAGCTATGAACACCCTATGGAGCACAATACTACTCTGACACACGTAGGGTCATCATGAGTAGGAGTTGACTCGACGACAACTGGCTTGGTTTGGTAGTTTTATAAATGAGAAAACAGGATCAGAGAAGTCCAAGGTCTCCCAGCTAGGATTCAGGATTCAAATCCCAGTTTGATGTCAAGTTCTTGCTTTCTACAGCAGAACGATCCTTCTGGGAGGGGTTAAGCCAGGTAGCCCCTTCCAGCTCCAGGATGCTAAATTCTATGGTTCTATGGGGAGCCCTGGTGGCATAGTGGTTAAGAGGTTGGCTGCTAACGAAAAGGTCAGCAGTTTGAATCCATCAGCTGTTCCTTGGAAACCCTATGGGGCAGGTCTACTCTGTCCTATAAGGTCACTATGAGTCAGAATCGACTTGACTCGACAGTAACAAGTTTGGGTTTTTTTTTTTTTTTTTTTGGTTTTTATGAGAGAGCTCTTTAATTCTTCTGGCCACTGGCCTGAAGCCCTGCTCCTGCCACAAGCTCCCCAGACCCTGCATACCCTCACCTAGCCCCTGCACAACCCTGTACATAGAAGGGGCTTGTTCCACTTCCCTCTATGTCTCCATTTTGCCTTTCTGGGGAGTGGGGGGAGGAAAAAGAAGGAGGAAGGAGGGAGAGAAGGGGAAAGTAGAGGAAGGGAAGGAAAGGAGAGGAGAGGAGAGAAAACGAGGAAAGAGGAAGGAGGAGGGTGGCACCCCGCTCCCCCTGGAAGCTCTGGAAATCCCTGGCAGCTGCTCCCCTCTCCTCTGTCTGGCCCTGAGCCAGCCCTGGGCGGGAGTAAGGGAGTTAGACTGGGAGAAAAAAGGGGCGGGGCACTGACTAAGGCGGGGGGGGGGTTGGCAAGCCCCTCAGTATTGGCACCCACCCACCTCGTAATTCCAGCCCCCATGAGAGATTCCAAGCATGCTCCCCTTTAAGGAAGCCCTACATGCCAAAATCCACACATACCAAACAGACACATCAGGGCAGTTCTTACACTGTAAAAGGATTCTTTGCTTTACAAGAGGGCTCAGCACATGGGACACTTAAAATAGGCGCTTCCCCGGGAGCGATGAAAAGAAGCTCTGATTTCAGAAGCACCCCATGCACACCATACTTCCGGCACATCCAGAAGGCTGGTGACATCCATGCGGCAGGCAGAGCTGGGCTGCTTTGAGGCATTAACTACACCAGCCTGGGCACCTCCAAGGTTGTGCTGATCCTCAGAGTCCCCTGTGTGGGGCCTCAGGGTCCAGGGAGCAGACTGAGCTGCTGTGCCTCTTAGCAGACATATCCTAAGACATCTAGAAAGGACCTGGAAAAGCCACCACTCCTCAGAGCCAGCAGGGACTTCACAGTGACCAGAGGAAGGACAGACATACAGGCCTCCCAGTGGCTCTTTGATGGGGCAGGGCAAGAGCCCAGTATCCTGCCTCCCCTCCATCTTCTCCCCTCCCTGCCATGATGCCAGCCAGGGCCCACATGGGAGCCAAGCTCTCGTCTGTCCTCTGGGAAAGGGGACCTGCCCTGTCACCAGGAAGTGGCTGACCCCCAGAACAGGTACAGAAGGCTGATGAAAGTGGCTGTGGGGCAGGTGGACTGCTTTGAGGAGCAACTCAGGCTGAGGTGCCAGTCCAGCAAGATGCGTTTAGGGTCCTCTGGACAGGAAGTAAGGAGCCCTGGTGGCACAATGGTTAAAGTGCTCAGCTGCTAACTGAAAAGTCAGCAGTTTAAACTGACCCAGAGGCTCCCATAAAAATTACAACCTAGGAAACCCTATGGGGCAGTTCTTCTCTGTCACATTGGGTCACTAAATCAACTCAATGGCACACAACAACAGGCAGGAAGTAGTGGTCTCCAGCCCTGCCTTCTTTTTTATTTTTATCAAGTTAAGGGTAGAGTCAGTAATGACAAAAAACAGCAAAGAATGACAAAATTGAGTCCCCTTCCCTCTGCCCGGCCTGATGCTCCAGGGAACTGCCACTGGCCATTTAAATTAACAGCTAAGATACCAACCAGGCCTGCAGACTAGCCCAACCCACAACCCCACCCCAAACATGACACCCCACTCAGGCAAGATGTGCTTCTCCGCGCCTACCAGGGCCCCTCTCCAAACCCCCAGAACTTGGGATCACCCCATCCTCTGCCTCCACTTCTCCCTGACTCCTCACCCTCTCTGCCCCTCTCACCCTTCCCCCTTCCTCACCACATGGCAGAGGTAGGGAGCCTGAGCTCAGGCTGGATGGGGTCTTAGTGCCCAGAGCCCCAGACCACCACCTTGGCATAGCATCTCCGAGGAGCCCTGAGGCAGGGAGAGGCAGGGAGTGTGGACCAGCCCAGCACTTAAAGGCACACCCAGTCACAGAAAAACCACCTACCATTCCAGAGCCTACCCCAAGCCCTCTGCACCAAGTAGGGATTAGGAAGGGGTGGCAGGGCAATCCCAGGAGCAGCCCCCTCACTCCACCCCACATCAGGCTGCTGCCCCTATTAGAACAGCGGGCTACAAGTCAGATGGAGGTCGCCTTGTCCACTTAAGGGGGCTGCCTCTAGATGTCCTGGATTTGCTGAGCTCCGGAGGGGGTGAGGGGCTCTGACTCAAGGGGGGGCTTCACCCCTGCTGCCTATGCCCAGCCCCCACTATTAGTGGACTCTGATGGAGCCCATGTGAAAGAAAGACCATCCCAGGCCTGGCTGGGCTGCAGTTCTGTATTTGGGGGGCAGATGGAGAGAGGCAGCCTGGCCCACCCCATCTTTTCACTGCTGTGAAATGGCAGCAGCTGCTGCAGCTGCTGTAACTGGGAGAGGAGGGGGAGCCTGCCTGGGAGAAGCCCCTTGACGTTCAGAGTGGAGGAGGGCGGCTGTGTCTTGAGGTCCCACGGCGGGGTGGGCCTGGGGTGAGCCTCCTGCCTCCTCCCTCCTGTCACCCCTTCATTCTGCACAGCCTGCAGCCCCCTCAGGCCTGGACTCAAGAGAGCAGGGGCTGGGACCTCACCGAGTGAGGAAGGGGGTTTCTAAATGCGCGTGCCCTCTCTCTGGAGAGGGGTGAGGAGAGGTGGCGTGGCCCCTCCATGCATGCCTCCCTGTGTGTCAGCGATGGGGGAGTGTGTGTGTGTGTGTGTGTGTGTGTGTGTGTGTGTGTACACACCAGCTCTGTGCCACACTAGCCCCATCCCTCCCTCAGGGCCTGGCCCCTCCCCGAGCTCCAGCGCCAGACCCCTCCCGCGGTGGCAGGCCACCTCCTGTCGGCGCGCCCACCCTCCTCCAGTCATTACCCCTCCGCCCTCCCCTCTCAGACGCGCACCCACGCCCCGCGCCCGCTGACCTGCTCCATGCTGCGGCCGGCTACGCTGTCCTCGCCGCGCCGGCCC
>NW_004443990.1:15091963-15140941 GCF_000243295.1 Trichechus manatus latirostris | reverse complement strand
CCTCTGCACCCCGCCCGCCGCCGGCGGAGACCCTTGCAGGCGAGCACACTTAACGCAGTCACACACCCACTCACACGCAGTAATATACGCTCACGTAGTCACACACACACACGTCACACCCACACACAGTCACACACATTCGCAGTCACACACCCACTTATACACACACAGTAACACGCTCAGTCACACATACACACGTCACACCCACTCAGTCACACAGACACATGTCACACCCACTCACACAGTCACACACACAAGTCACACTCAGACGAGTCAGCGTCACACACACACAGTCACACACACTCAATCATACACACATAATGCACACACACTCCTTATACATCCAGTCTCATCCCTGCCAGCACAGGCTGTTTTACCTGTGCTGGGGGGCACTGTTAGTCTAGAGAAGACCCCCTGCAAGGGAAGCCCTTCTCATTGCTAAGGTGTGTCACAGTCAGAAGGGCCCCATTCTTCATTGCACCGGAGCCCAGAGAGGGCCTTGACCAAAGTCACACAACAGCTTGGTGACAGAACTGGTCCCATGGCCCAAGCTTCCTGTCTCCCAAGCTGACTACACACTTCAGGGGTGAGAGCAGACCAGAAATACCCACAGACCCTGGAACACAGTGAGACACTGTGCCATCCCCACCCTAGTCTGAGCAGGGTCAAGCCTGGACCCTGTGATGCTGTGAGAGCAGAGAGCTGGCAAGGAGGTCCTACTCCCTGTTGACAGGGTCCAGCCCACGTTCAAATGTGTTCTGGGCCCTTAGCTAGTGGATGGCAGCAGGGATAGAGATTCTTGTCACCCACCCACTGCACCATGTCGCAGGCTTGTGCCAAGCAGGAGCAGGGGCTTGAACTGTTTATCTACAACCAGAGAAGGGGCATCTGAACCCCCAGATACCATTCAGGAAACCGACTCAAGGGCAGTAGGGCCATGAATCTGGCAAAGACTGAGGAGTTGGCAAAAAGAGATTCCCTCCTCCTTTGACACTCCCATCAGGGGAGGCTCCTGACTGCCACTGCCCGCTGTCCTGCGCCTGAGGCAGGCCCTCTGACAGGGCAAGGCCAAACCCAGAGGGCGTCACATGAGCAGGCATGTGAGAGGTGGGCATGCGGCCCAGGGCGGGAGCCTGGAGTGGACCAGGGTGGGAATGAACCTGCCCTGAGGCAGCCAGGGATGGGCGTGGCGGTGTGCAGGGGCTGGCTGCCCAAACCCCCTGGGCCAGTGAGTGCCCAGGCCAGGATGAAGGTGGTTTCACAACTCCTCACTGTGCCCGGGTCTCTTTGTTAGGCACCAGAGGGTGAGGGAGAAGGAGCCGGGAAGCTGAGATGGGGAGAGTTAACATCCTCAGTGGGTCCAGACAAAGGGGGCTTTATAGACTGGGTGTGAGGGGCATGGTGGGAGGAGGGAGGCAGGAATGCAGCAGGAAAGGCCTGGAGCTTCCTCCGGGCAGCCCAGTTTGGGGCTGAAGTTGGACTCTCTCAGCCCTCCCATGCTTGGGCACTGCAGGGCGTTTGCTGCTTTGCTCCCGGAACCACAGCCAGGAGTCCCAGGAGCCCCTTATTCCTAGACACCCTCCTCCGAGGGATCTGGTAGGCACTGCCCACACATTCTCCATCTTCCCCACCCAGCTGGCCTTGGCTTCTCTTGGCTTCCCTGCTGTGCCCTCTTAGCAGCCCCATGGCCCCGTCTGCTACCCGAGGGCCCTGCTGGCTGCCTGGGGAGGGGAGTGACAAACTTGGGTGGGGTCACAAGTCTATGGGTCAATAGGGCCCTTTGTCCCTTCAGACGGAGTCTGTCCCGGGGTAAAGAGACAGGAGACAGAGAAGAGTGCCAGCCAACAAGCATGTCTCCCAGACCCTGACCCAGGCTCTCCCAGGCCGTGGTGGAGCTGGGCCCTGGGCTATGGAAGCCAGACTCCTCCATTCTTCCTGGTTCATTTCCCTCTGGTTCTCCTTTTGTACTGAGGAGGTCACCAGGAAGTGAAAAACAAGAAGGAGGTGGCCTCTGAAACGGCTGCAACTTGGCCAGGCCTGAGGTCTGGCGTTAGGCTTTGCAAGATCAGCCACTGTCTGTCCCTAAAGATGCTGACTGGGCCCTGAGGAGTGGACTCCCATTAGCTAAAGTTAATAGTGTCTAGATTGTTAAACCTGAATGCTATTTTATCAACACGCCCTGAGAACTGTACGAAATTTCACAAGCTAAGAATCCCTGTAAAGGGAAGAGGATCACACTGGCCACTGTCTCTGCCCAAGCCCACAGGGTCCGTGTGCACAGCCCCCTCAGTCCTCACTCTTCCCTGTCAGGCTGGAACCCTTACAAACTCTTGCTCTTTGTTTCCCATTGCTACACCCCACATGGGGCCAGAACCTTCAGCAGCAGCATTACCTCGGATATGCAGTAGTTAGGAGGTGGGGCAGGGACCAGCTCAGGTCATTTGGTAGGTATTTTATTTTAGAATCCTTGATAAGATTAAAAGAAGACGCTCTTCTCTCTAGATTAGTTTCCTGGGTAAAAACTTCCTATTGGGGGTTAAAAAAAAATGTCCTAGTCTGGTCAGCATTTTCCAACCATCTATCTCTTTGAGAGGTTACAGGGAGACAGACCAGGACTCAAATCCAAGGTCTGCCATTTAGTAGCCCTGCAGTCTTCCGGCCTCAGAAGCACCTGGAAGTATCCTCAGTGCTCTGAGCCCCAGCTTCCTCATCTGTAGACCAGGAATGATAATAGCACTACTTTCAGGGCTGCTGAAAGATTGAATGAGAATGTGAGCATAAAATGCTTGGTCCATTGACTGGCACATAAATGATCAATAAAAGTGAAGTATCTTCTACAAAGTGTCAAATTCGTTCATTTAATGTTGATTATTATTAGCTTTAGTTCAGCAGGTGACAATTTCTGACCTTTGTCCCCAAATTCTGGGAGGCCATACCCTGGCTACAACCAGTTGTTCCTCCTGGGGGTGGCACCTGTCTCTAGCCAGGTAGGGAACAGGAATGATGAAGGAGTTTCCAGCCTGGTGCTGGTCCCTGTCGCCAACCTCCTTCCTTTTGCCTCTGCAGCCTCCAGGGCCCACTGGGGAGCAGGGAGAAGGTGGAAAGAGAGCTGAGAGCCACATGGTAAGGCAGACAGCTCCTGGGGTGCCAGAGGCCTGAGGAGGGAGGGAAGAGAGGAGGATTACCCAGGAGGGAGTGGAAGGAGATGGGAGGGAAGGGGGGTGGCGGCGGGCAGCCGGGCCCCACTCCTCCACCTGCTGCTCTGTGAACAAAGCCAAGAATGATGCAATCCTGGCCGGGTGCAGCTGAGGCTTCAGAGCCCTGAGAGGAAAAGTGGGCATCGGGTGGGGAGGGCAGTGGGCAGCAGAGCAGGTGCAAGGTGCCTGTGGATGCTGGACCCTGGATTCATAGCCCAGTACGTGACTCCTAGGCTCCTCCGGAAGCCCCTCACTCAGGGCCAGACCCCTCCCCAAACAGTCACAGCTGCCTTATAAGTAGAAGTCAAACATGATGCAACTAGCACATCACTCCAGGCAGCCTCTGCAGAGGGGAAGGCACCATACCCGGGGGGGAAGGGGGTGATGAGAGCCCCAGACACCGAGTTGACTCGAGGCCTCACTCACCTCTCCTCTCATCCTACAGGCCAAAGGGCAAGCCTCCTGAAGGTGGGATGGGAAGGCTCGGGAGACCCATAACCCAGGGCCTGCATGAAATAGGCAAATCGGTACATATTTATAGAATTAAATAGAACCCAAGGCAGACACTGAGAAAGGCCTGGGGTCCCCTGGCATCTCCCAGGGACAACATTAGCAGTCATCAAGTCAGCGGGGGTGGGGGTGAGGGTGGCAGCCACCAGCCCCTGGGGTGTCTGCCTCAGCTCCCCACTCTGCCTGGGAGTCAAGAAGAACAAAGACATCCCCCTCTCTCTCCACCTGGAGGAAAGGGGTCTTTTCCCACACACTAGGGCCATATGGAGGATATATTACGGGTGAGGGTCCCCCAGGGAACAGAGAATTAAATGGAGGCAGCAGAAGAAGACTGGAGATACTGTGTTTAAGAATATTTAAGCCTAACCTCATCCCCACAGCCACCTACATCTGAGGGGACAGCTGGAGTGGCCTAACCTAGAGGAGCCACTAGGTGGCAAGAGAAGCCCAGCGACTTGCCCGGTTCCACCTACTCTTCCAAATCGCCCCAGAGCCCTACATTCCAGCAACTTCCCCTCCCTCCTTCCTTCCTCCTTACAATCCACCTCTCGCTGCAGCCTTGGGTGACGGGGCTCCCGGAAGTCATTTCATTCTTCCTTGTACCTTTGGGAAGGCAAAAAGCTCTCAGTCTTTCTCTTCACAATACCGCTAATAATGACAATAATAATTAGTGCCTGCAATTATGTAAGGAGTGCTCAAGATGTACCACAGGTTTTATATGCATTATCTCATTTACTCTTCACACATGAGGTAGGTAAGAATATTGCCCACCCCCCCCCCACCCTTTTAAAGATGAGCAAACAAACTGAGAAAGACTAAATGAATTGCCCAAGATCACACAACTAGCTAGTGGTAGAGCCAGGACTCATACCCAGGTCTGCCCATCTTCAAATCCTGGGCTGGGTCCTCCATAGGAGTGTTAGCAAGTGGACATGTAGGTGTGAGGAGGCAAGGGGCCCCTATGATGAATGAGTTTTATCCCCCATCCTTATCACTCCCTCTGCCCCACACACACCGCTCGAGATTCTAGGAGGATGTCTCAGCCTTGAGTGAGTTGGGGAGGTGGGGGAAGGAACTGCTTGTGAGGTTTGAAAAAGATGCTCATGTGATTCCAGCTCCCAAAGCCCCCACCCTGGCTGCAAAACATTGCCCTGCACCCCTGGTACCTCTCTTCCAGACTCCACAGTACGTTCTGGGGTCTTCAATGTCTCTTTCAGCCCAATGACAAAAATCTTAACTCCTCAATCTGCCGTTCCAGGCCCTTTTCACTTTGACTTTCCTAACTTTCAAGGCTGTTTCTCCTTCCCCAGCCATGGAGGCTACACTCTGGTTGCAATGTAGGACTTCAAGTCCCCAGGTCATGACATCTGTTCTGCCACTCTACCTTCTCTCTTGGGTTCCCTCTGCCTGGAGGACTCTTGTCACCCTCTTCGACTGCTAAGTCCCACTCAACCTTTAAGATTTTGCTCCCGGGTCACCTCTACGGGACTTTCACCGCCACTTGTAGCCAAACCAATGGCTCTTTCCTCTCAAAATGCTTGTTCATGTTTCTGTGCAGTTTGCTCAACTGTGACTTCTGAGGAACAGAGCCTACATCTTGTTCACCTGTCTCCCCACCCCCAGGGCCTGGCACCATTGAATACACTTGTACCCAAGATGGTGGTGAGTTGAAGAAAGATAGAGCCAGCATCCTTCCCAGGAGTGTTGCCTGTTTTCCTTGGTCTCTAGTCAGCCAGCCCTTGAACCTGGATTTTCACCTTTCATACACAGACACTTAATTGCATGGCTGTGAGGGATTGTGTGTGTGTGTTGGCCATTAAATAGCTTTCACAGAATTTTAAGGGGTTGAAAATTTGGTGGTTGGAGTAGGAGTGTGAACGATATGATACAGCCATAACTCAAGATAGTCTAAAGGTGAGATATGGACCCTTCCTCTCCGGTGCCAATGGTGACAGAGAGGATAACGGAGCCGTTTCTGCCCTCTGTGTGGAAGATGCTACAGCAGGCTTTGTCCAGTGATCTGAGGTTGCAATGAACCACCCAATGCCCCCTGCTCAGTTCTCTCATTTAACCAAACAGCATGCATTTAGAGAGAGCTTGGAGCCCTTCTTTGTGTCCTGTTGTTGTTAGGTGTCCTTGAGTCAGCTCCAACTCATAGTAACCCCATGTACAACAGAACGGAACACTGCCTGGTCCTGCGCCATCCTCACAATCGTTGTCAAGCTTGAGCCCATTGTTGCAGCCACCGTGAATTCATCTCTTTGAGGGTCTTCCTCTTTTTCACTGACCCTCTACTTTACCAAGCATGACGTCCTTCTCCAGGGACTGATCTCTCCTGACAACATGTCCAAAGTATGTGAGACAAAGTCTCTCCACCCTTGCTTCTAAGGAGCATTCTGGCTGTAGTTCCAAGACAGATCTGTTCATTCTTTTGGCTGTGCATAGTATATTCAATATTCTTGGCCAACACCGTAATTCAAAGGAGTCAATTCTTCGGTCTTCCTTATTCATTGTCCAGCTTTTGCATGCATATGCACACTTTAGTCTTCAAAGTGACATCTTTGCTTAACATTTTAAAGGGCTCTTTTGCAGCAGATTTGCCCAGTGCAATGCATCTTTTGATTTCTTGACCGCTGCTTCCATGGGTGTTGATTGCGGAGCCAAGTAAAATGAAATTTGTGGAAACTTCAATCTTTTCTCCGTTTATCATGATGTTGCTTTTTGGTCCAGTTGTGAGGATTTTTGTTTATGCTGAAGAGTAATCCATACTAAAGGCTGTGGTCTTTGATCTTCATCAGTAAGTACTTCAAGTCCTCTTCACTTTCAGCAAGGAAAGTTGTCATTTGCATATTGAAGGTTGTTAATGAGTCTTCCTCCAATCCTGATGCCTCGTTCTTCATATAGTCCAGCTTCTTGGATTATTTGCTCAATTATTTGTGTCCTGGGCTTCCTCATCTCATAGGTATCAAGGACTTGCTTTCCCCCTGCCCCTCCTTCCAAGGAAATTGGTTTTGTTTCTGTCCTTTATTTTGCAGTTGGAGGGGTAATGGGACAGGTAGAATAGGAGAGGCTGGTTGGCCGCTAACAACAGCTAGGTTTGTACTGGGAGAGAAAAGTAATGGCTGAGCTCAGGGGGAAATTGAAAAGGAGAGTCTTTGGCACCATCTTTGTGAGAGATTGATAGAGTTAAAGATTTCAAGAACGTTCACTGTGCATGGGTATTATTTCCTGGCCCCTTTCCTGCAGCTGCACCCTCCCTCACCCCCTAGTGTTTTTGAAGAAAACTGCAATATAGACATTGTTTTCTCCTGAATATGGGGGCTGGTATTTTCCTGAATGAATGTAGTGCCAGCTTTAGACACACTGAACTCTTACTGCACCTGGAGAGTGGGCCATCTTGCTCATCTTCACTATGACCTCTATCCCAACAGAGCACTGAGCCTAGTACACCAGATGTCCCCATGAGTGTTTGCCATTAGAGCATTTGGGAGCTGATTTAAGCATTTTCCCTTGGAATGTTGTTCACACTTTATTGCTTGATGAGCACCTCTTCTTCCCAAAGGGAAGCAAAATTTAATGAGTTAATGCTCTCATAGAATGGCTATCAGAATTCATAACAGGGACATGTGCTTTGGCAAAAGAAACGAAGTGTGGCTGACTTGACTGGGGCTAGCAGGGGTTTCAAGACTCTCTCCTTGAGGCACTTCTAATCAGTGTCATGAAAATGCAACTTCTAGGTTCACAATTAAGGTTTCTCACCCAGTGGGGCTTCCCACTCTACAGAATGCAGAGAAATTGTAAGCAATTCCCAAGAACATTCCAGGATGAAACACTGGCTCTCTAAGTAGGAAACATGGAGAGAGGGTCTGGGAGGTAAAGTGAGAAAGGATTTGAGTGGCTCCGTGTACACATAGTTGTCAATCACAGCAACGTACTCAGTCCTTTTCTCTCCTAAGAGCACAGCTCAAGAGGAAATGGGCTACGAAGGCAGCAGGCGTGATGCATGTCAAATTTATGAAAAACCTGAACTGCCAGCCTAGGTAAATACTAGAAATGATGTCTATGGTAAAACACGAAATCCCTCTAGGTAAATCCCCTAACACTACTCACCATAGCAAAAGGACCACAGGTACTTGGCCTCAGAAAGTTCTCTGTAATTTTTCTGTACTTCCTGGGGAAGGAGAAGGCAGCTTTGAGCAACACTGATCAGTCTCAGGAATTTTTCAGCATCTCTGCTTCCAACAAGACAAGTTCTGGGGGAGCTTTGATTGGTTGAAATCACAGGGATTCCCTCAGCCCCCAAGGGTGGGTCATCTGACCCTATTGGGGGAGTGAGGAGGCACATGAGATGGGTGAGGGATTGAAAAACAAAAACTCAGGTAATAAGTAATTTCTAAACATTTTTATTTCAAATCTCTTTTCACCCCTCCCCAAAAAGACATGGGTCGGTACAGCAATCATAAAAAGGAGATACAAACACAAGCTTCAAATGTCTCCCGCACTGACACTTACAAAAAACCGGGAATTGAACATGGGGTTTCCAAACAGGACCTGCAGCAGCTACTAATGTCCCTTTACAAGAGTCAAACATGCCTATTAATACAGTATATACAGACACCCCATTCTGGAACTAATCTACAGGGACATCCCAGCACCCACCCCCTCTATCCCCAGAAAAATACCAAAACACACCCAAAGTGCATTTGTTTTGTTTATATCAAAACATCTTTCCCTTTCCCCACCCCACCCTCAGACCCTCCCACCCCATTTAAGATTGGCCTGCAAGTCTATTTTAACCATTTAGTAATTTTTTTTATAGTTTATGAAAATAAATTATACAGTAACTATTTTAATAAATTAAGCACAAAAAGAAGGAAAACTAAATGGGAAGACAAAAGCCAGGCCACACTTTGGCTTGGAGGGCAGGGGCAGCTAGAGGACAGAAGTGGTTGCAGGGGGGTAGGGCTCCCCTTCTGGTGAAGAACTGGCAACCACTCCAAGTCCAGAAAGACACCCCTCATCATTTTCTTAAAAACAACCAAAAAATGTACGTCAGTGGCTGTGTCACAGGCAGCATCAGTTTCGGCATTCCAACAACCCAGAGGGCAGTGCCTGGCTCATCCTTGTCCCTTGGAAAACATTCTGGGCATAACCGTGAGGGGCAGGTCCCTGTTCAAGGGAGCACCAGGGGATAGAGTAGTTGGACCAGCCTTCCTGCTCCGCCTGAGCTGGTTAGGGAGCTAAGAGCCAGCTCTGTGCGCGGCTGTGCGTTTTGTGATTGTCCTGGATTCTTGTGAAGCGTGTCTTAAATTTTCCTTACACTTTATCTCCAGGAGCAACAATGATCGCAGTCCAGCTGCAACAGACCTTCCTGTCTTCCCGCCACAGCTGACTGCCTTGTGCCTGCCCCTTGATGCCTCACTGCATTGTGGAGGAGGGGGTGGAGGAGGGGGTGGAGGAGGGAAAGGGGCAGTTTCAGTACCCTCTAAATCAAGATGAAATGGGAATGAAGGCATGTCAACAAACTCAGCATGCAGGACTGGCTTCCCAGAGGTAGATGGAAGTGGGGAGGGCTGGGGCAAAGGGCAGAGAGGAGTGGGGAGGGCTGGGGCAAAGGGCACAGAGAAAAGGATGAAAGGTGGCCTACCAAGAAGGTAAGAAGCAATGAAAAGGACAAAGACAATACGAAATCTGCATGTAAAGAAAGGTCTTTCCCTGGCAGATTAGAAAATCAATATTTTAAATACAATTCATTACTCTAACTGCCGCACCTTAGTCCCCATGCCTCTGTCTCTAAGGTCCCACCCCATCTCACACCTCCCAAGACTTTGCTCTCCAGTTTTCTCAAGGCCTCCTGTAGTTTTGTGCTGAGAATGAAGGCTCCAATGTCAAAACAGGACCTATCATGGGGACTTGCAGACTTGAGCTTGCCTTCTTGAGCTTTGTGATCCAATAATCCTATAACTATCATAGCGGGGAAGGGATTTCTTTTTTTCCTTTTTCTTTTTTTTAATAAAAAAAGGTTTTACTCCCCAGGAGCAAATAAATCATTTTGAACTACCGATAAACACTGCTGCAGTGAAAAGAAAGATGGCTACGTGTATGCAATAGCACAAACTCAGTGTAAGAACAGCTGTGTTGATGAGTAGAGATAAAAATCACTTATCCATTTCCCCCTTTCCCACAAACCAAACCAAGGATTCCCATAGGGAAAATGTCCTTAGGGACAGGGGGCATGTCATTCTCTTTAAAGTGGAAAACAAGTTTCAGGTCTCCTCCCAGTGGAGATGCTCTCAACATCCCAACTGGTGTCCAGACTTCTGCAAATGAAGACATGAAGAGAGATGGACGGACAGACAGACACACACACAGATTTTTAGACCTTATAGTAGCCATAGGGCTGTATTCCGTGCCTTGTTCTCCAACTACAGAGCTCAGAAGCTAAAGGAGAGGCAGCAGAAAAAGATCTAACCTAAAGAAAAAGTTCCTCCTATCCCCACTTCCTGCTGGGACCAGAGGGCTTCAAGCAAGCCCTTCACGCTCTTCTGCGGGCCCAAGGGTGACGGCTGAAAACAGGGACAGATAAGCCTTGTAAGCAAGGTATGCACAGGCTTACATGTGCTTACCTACTAATCTGTAGTGCACTATTTTACCTGTTTTTCACATCAAAGCTGTGATGAAACCTATGGAAAACTGTACACTACTGATTAGTAAGTAAACATAAGTAAGCCCATGCATACCTTGCTTAATGTAAGCCCATGCCTTGCTTGCCGGTTAATCCACCCCTGGCTGAAAAGGTTGGCTCCCCAGGGCATTTCTAGCTCTACTCTAGTCTCTCCTGGATCTGGGAACTCCAACCACCTCCACCCCATAATTCTTCCCGGATGTAGACTGTAGGGGTGTTTGCAGCCATCTCCACATCATTCCCAACCTTCATAAGGGGTTCACATAATCAAGTGAAAAGTAGGCAAGAAGGAAGTAGAACCCACAGAGGCAAGCTACCAAGCTTTTCCTCTCAGAAGTCCGGGGTGGGGTGTCGCAGGCCCCGGCTCACATTCCAGTGTTACATTCAATATATTTAGGCACAGGCAGGCACCAGGCCAAGGTAATCACCCAACTCCCTAAGAGCCAGTTGTCACCCACTAATCTAGACCCCCACGTCAAAACCCCTACCACCCTCCCTGCTCCTGTGCTTCCCACCACAGAACACGCATTTCAAGTAATAGCAAGTTTAGCAATAGTTGTCGCTAGCTCACATTGGTTCATGCCTGTCCTGAGGAAGGTGACAGTAGATCAATCACAAACAAGTGAGGGTTACATACGCCCAGCCCCTCTCCAGGCTGCCTGAGGGTACTGGCATCACTGCCCACAACTAAGAAATCAATGATGGATCCCTAGAAGTGAGAACTTTTTCCAGTTTGTAACTTTAAAATACAACAAAAAAAGGGACGTGTCCCCTCTGTAGACTGCGTATCCATGAGCACCGCACAACACTGGCAAAGGAAGGGCTGGGCGGGCCCAGGAGGAGGGATGCTGGCCCAGCTGTATCTCCTCCCTTGGCTCTGTTTACTCTCTTCGACCAGGTCAGCACTTCAGACAACTGCCCCATACCATCTCCTCCTCCTCACCATTTCCTAACTTGTTCCACACAAGGCCCCATACACAGCCCCGATGCTGGATGGAGACTATCTCCTGGTCCACTAGTCTGTATTGGCAGTCCACTCTACTGAGGAATGATTCAGCTGCAACCTGGGCTGCGACTAAAACAGACAGGTATGGACACAAGTAAACACTACCCTTCCAGGAGAAAGAAGCTGGGTGGGGAGGGCGGGTCATGCTTCCTTAGTTGGTTTGGTTTTGTACCTGAGTGATGGATTCTCCAATTGAAACCCCCAGTACCATGGTATAGGGGCTCTGCCTCCCTCCACAGCCTGCGCTGAGAACAATGAGGTCCTTGGTGATGGGCAGGACCCTGCTGACTTCGGCTTTGTGTTCACCTCACCATCATAACCCCTCTGCATTCAGACCTGCCTGATGACCAGGAAATTTCAGTCCAGATCAGGTTTTCTAATAATGCTGCTTGAACTTAGGGCTGTGTACTGTTCAGTACATGCCACACAGATTTCTGCTGCCATGCTATTGTTCATGTATTTCTCACCTTACTACCATGGCCTGGCCTACCTACCCAAATGCTATCCACCCTTCAAGACCCAAACAAAATCGCATCACAACAAAGCCTTCTCAGAATATCTGGTCTACCCTGATCTTACTCACTCTGAACTTCTCTAAGACAGCCCTTGATTCTGTCTGTCTTGAGTCATTCTCCAATTGCTGCATGTGTGGCAGCCACCTCAAAGCTCCCTTAGGCCAAAGATCATGTCTTCTACCTCTCGTATTTTCCACTGTGTCTAGCCCAGAACCAGGCAAACACCATACACTAAAAAATAGTAGTAATAATAAATGAGTGGCTGAAATGGGAAAAAAAAGATCTCAGGTAGGTACATTATCAGCCCCTAAAGGATCTCAATGGATTCACAACTTCAGGCTGCACAGTGGGGTGGCACTTTCTGAAAGATGGTAAGTTATCTGCATCCTCAAGAGGCGAGACTTACAAATTAAGCCAATTTCCGGGATCACAATCTTAACAGGTGGCTAATGCTACCATGGAAGCCAAGGAAAGAGGTATGCATGACAAATCAGAGGGGGACTGCGGATGCTGCAAAGCTCATCTTGTGGGGCACATCTTTACAGCTAGGTCATGATGCAGCTTTCCTCCCTGTTCAGCTGCAAAGACTGAAGGTTGGTCATTCCACACAGGACAGAAGGCAAAAGGTCAATGCTTTCCAGATGAAGCAGTCCTGTAATTACAAAGACACTGGGGCCTCACCCCAAACCATCAGGAAACCACAAACCCGACATTATTATTTATCTTGTGAGATGAGGCAGATATAAGCAGAGGGGAACCAAAAGAGGCAGTCTCACAGAACAGCTACCACAGAAGAGTAATAAACACCAAACAGTTCCATTATCACATCTCAATGGCAAACCTCTCCCACGAGTAACTCTGTGGGAAAGCAAAACTCAAAATGTTATATGGTTTGGCAATGGCCCACTTCAGAAAAAAATTAAAGACCACTGAAAAGCATGGGAGCTTTCCTTTCTCCTCTTCCACTTCTTTCTGGAAGACAGACTACTTCCAAATCAGCATCTGACAGATTTCCCAACGCATGAAGGCCAAACAGACTCTGACTCAGGAAATGTCTCGGTTGCTAAAAAGATCACTGAGGAAAATAAAGACGCCCTTGCTACCTCCTGTCCCAGAAGTGGGACGACAGTGATAAACCTAAAAGCATGCAATGTAATGCTTTCCTCCTCTGAGCTGAAGAAATCCCATTAAGGCTGGGACACTGAAGGAGAGCTTTCTCTAGGAACAGAACAACTACAATAGCTTCATTTTTCACCTTCCTCCATATTCTCTCGCTAGCTGACAAACAGATGGAGGTAACACTGACTCCTAAGCTGTGGGTACGATTTGCCATTAAGAATCTGCAGGCATGCTCTATTAACCTTAGCAGCCCATGATTGGAGCTCTGAACTGCTCTGGTGATGAGAAAAAACGACTGCCTTGACAGCTGGCGGAAACCATAGGGATGAAATCACGAAGGGGGATGGATTGGAGGCAGGGAAAGAACAGGGCTAATGTGAGGTCACAGAGCTGAGGAATTAAGTAAAACAAAACAAATACAGCTTCTATAGAGGTGATTCTGAAATTAGGTTCCTAAACTTTAAAAGGAAAGGATGTGGAGTCACTACTTCCCCTAGCAAAGGCCATCTGCCAGATTTTGTCCAATAATCGTCTATTCGAGACTACCCACCCTCCTTTCTTTCCTACTGCTGCTGAAGCTATATACGCAGAAGCAGATTCTCATTCCCTCGGAAACTCCCCATTTTGTTTTGCACTTCTCTGACCCCTTCCTCCCTCTGTCAAGGTCTTGGTGAAGATGCTAACTCTGCCTTTGGCACCAGCTGAATGATGGTAACTGGCAGTCCCCTCTCCTCCCCTTCCCTCCTTCGGACCTGCTCATCTTTCACATCACTTCCAATCCAATGGGCACAAACCCCAGCTGCCTTTAAGATGAGTTTTCCATATCAAGAAATAGAAATATCAAAAATAAAAATTCTGAAAAAGAAACAGTGTTGAGACTTCTTCCAGTTTTCTAAGGAGCTCATCCAGTTTCAGGATACCACAGGGGCTGGATGTGAAAGGTGAAGCCCCTGCTCAGAGAACATGGTTGTGTGCTTCTTCCGAGCCCCAGGGCCGTGTTGGGGAACCAAAGTCTTTGCACAGAGAATCCTGACCCTTCCTATTCCCTCTTGTTTTTCCTCGCTCCTCTTTTCATGGCACCTTCATTCGGCTCTTCAAAACTGGAGCTTGGTAACCAAATGCCTAGATAAAAAAGGAAATTACAATTGTTCAACTGAGTAGAACCAAAACAAAATGAAGGAACAGTCTGGTCTCTAAAGGCAGATAAGTTACAGTGCAAAAGGAGAATGGAGCCTGGATAGTCAAATGAGTCCACAAATACTGTAGCTGGGTGGGAATGCGACCCCAGCCTTTGTCAAGAGCCCAAGCAGCCTACAACTTAGATGCCAAAACAGGTACTGAAATGACTAACAGATACATCCTACCACACTGTCTAACTTCTTTTTACTCCTTAATTTCCCATCTATCTTTTTTCATGTCTTCCCTAAGGCCTACCTGCTCTAAGGACTAGAAAGGAAACTAAGCCCCTGAAGTAACCCCATGTGAGTCTGGCTATAAACAGCTCTAGGTCTCTGTAGCTTCTGGCTACTAAAGAGGGTTGACATATAATCACAAAGGCCAGTATAGCTTCTACCCTCTGATTTAAGACAAGCACTGTTCTTTTACTCTGCAACCTGACATGAAATTCCAAGATAATAGCATACACGGCCTAAGTGGGCCATTCAGAACTCCCAAATTAAAATCAGCTTGACCAACAAGAGGTGATAAGGGCCAAATTTCATACCTTAAAGATCCTTCCTTTGGGAAGTGATACCTCCTTTTGTTCAAGGTGTCCTAGGGTCTAAATTAGGATTGAGTACTGCATTATGCTTGTTCTTTGCCACTAATAATCCCGATGTCATAGCAAAAAGGGACCTTGGGAATTCCGTTCAAATCTCTGCCAATACATGACTGCCTCCAACACTAAATCAGAGCCTGGACCTGATCATAGCACACCCTTCCCATCTCAGGGCTTTTCGATTTACAATGCTCTGCTCCCAGGTCCTCTCACGCTGATTCCTTGATATTAAGATCTCAGCTGAAATGTCACCTCCTCACAGAGGCCTTTCCTGAACATCCAAACTTTAGTACTCCACCACTAGTCACTGAACTTCACCCAGTTTTATTTCCCTCAAAACACATATGGCCAACTGAAATCATCCTATTCATTTACTTACAGGTTTGCTGTTTCTCTCTCCCTACATGAGTGGAAGCTCCATGAGAGCAGGGCCCTTAACTGTCTTGCCCAGTACTCTATTCCCAGTGCACACTGGGTACTTAATAGATACCTGCCTAATGAATGAAAACTGAGGAACTCACTACCTCCTAAGGAAAACTTTTCCATATTTGGAACTCTCTGTTAAAAATGTCCTTCCAAAATTGGACTGACACCTAACCTACCTCCTTGTAACTTACATCCATTTTGGTCCTTGTCCTACCCCCTGGAACCAGAGAGAATTAAGTTTAATCGTTCGTCCTTAGGAAAATCCATCAGATATTTCTTTCAGCTGTCAAGCCCCTCAAACCCTAAAACTTCCCTGCTCCAGGTTAATCATTTTCTAGTTCCTTCGTTTATTCCCCATATGATGAAGCTTGGATCCCAGAATCGTCCTGAGGCCTTTCTCTGAATGTGCTCCTGTTCATCGGGTTCTTCCTAGGGCACTGCACTCAAAGAAGCAGCGCTCTAACGGAGAGATCCTAACTACTCTTCAAGGGCAAAGTCAGGTAATGAACCTCCTTTCCCCTGCCTTCCCAACCTAATCTCGACTGCAAAGTCAACAAGCAGAAAAATCCCCTTAGACGTAAATCTTTGTAGCACTTAGATGTGTTAGGAGTCACTTCTGAGGGCATACAATTTGCATATTACTGAAGATATGGTAAGAAATTGTGCAACCAGTTCAGGATTCTTTAAGTTAAAACTCTGCAGCCTCCCAGAGTTACCATTTCTTGATTTCTCTTCTTGATTCCTTCTTCTCTTATTACTCTCTATTAACCTGCTTCACAGCCTTCCCCCAAGAGCACAGGATCAAAGAGTTCCAAAGCTAGGAGGAGACACACAGCTAGATTCACCTTAGCCATGGCTAAAGAAAACACCAGTAGTCACTCTCTTCCTTTAGGAAGAGAGCAGAGAGGGTGAGGAGACTAAGGCTCCCTTTTCATTCTAAAGGCCACTGCTCGTTTTTTGTTTTTCTTTTGTTTTGTGTGTGGGACTGGGTAACAGAGAAGGTTAGAAGAGAAGCAGAAATATTCAGAGCTTAAAAACGATACTCCAGACTAAGGGGAAAGACGGGAGTCACTGCACATCGGCAGGTGATCACTACAGTGTGAGACCTTGCATGTAGCCAGCGCTACCAAAATCACAGCTCTCTGGCAATTTCATTCCTTACTCACCTCTACCTTTCAATGTTCACTTTAATGCAATTTCAGAGACTAATTAGAATTCATGTGCACAAACTACCATTCCAAGATATTTTATGGGAAAATAAAAAATAAGTCAGTCAGCGTAGCAATAGGAGAATAGCCTTGTAGATAAATGAATTCCATAGTTAATTCATTTATTCTCTTAAACAATTTACTTTTCAGAGGCCCAAATGGAACTCTCTAAATAGAAGAGCAGGCTGTTTTCCTCATCCCCATATTCCAAGTTGTGGGACATGATGGAACTCTTACTGAAGTGCACGCCTACCGCAATTAAAGGCATGTTTGCTTTTTCCTTAATGAAGCTTTCTTCCCCTTTGGCTTCCTGCTTTATGTATCATTTGTGCACCAGAGAGATCAACCAAAGTTAAGTATGAGAGAAGGCTGTACACTTAGCTATACTTGTGTGCCTCATCCTTATTTTCTTCCCCCAGTGATTGTTGTTGTTATTGTTGTTAGGTGCCATCGCGTCAATGCCTACTCGTAGCAACCCCATAGAACAGATTAGAACTGCCCCACAGGGTTTCCAAGGAGCAGCTGGTGGATTCGAACTGCCGACCTTTTGGTTAGCAGCTGAGCTCTTAAACACTGTGCCACCAGGGCTCCTTCCCACTGACTAGCTTGTACATTTCTTGCTAAATATTCTTTAGGCCTCTCACGTCTGTCTGCCCTTCTCCTAATTAGGCGATGTTGCTGTTGTTGTTCACTGCCGTCCAGTCAGTTCTGACTCACGGCGACCCAATGTGTGCAGAGCAGAACTGCTCCATAGCGCTTTCAAGTCTGTGACCTTTGGAAGCAGATCACCAGACCTGTCTTCTGAGATGCCTCTGGGTGGTTTGAACTGCTAACCTAGTAGTCAAGTGTTTAACTGTCTGCACCACCCACAGACTCCACGTGCCCCGTTAGGGACTCTATTATCAGATTTCTCCTCAATAGGCAGATGCCTGGATTGGGTGTATACACACAGGGACAGAGGGTTGTGGGGAGGGAGGACCTCAATGCATGGTAACCGTCCAGAGAGAGACTTCACTTGACAGAAAGAGCATACCCTTGGTGTCGACCAGCAGGGGGCCCCTAGCTACGTGGAGGGCTCCACCTCTTGCTTCTGTTTGGAAATTAGCTGCGCTTCCTTTAGAGACAGGTATACCTCTTCCTGAGGATCATAGTAGTAGAACTTCCGGATGTAAGTGATCAGAGGTCTGTGAAAACAAAAAAGAGGGGCACACATAAAGTGTTATTTATACAGATTATAAAAGAAATACCTCCTCTGTTCAACCCTTCCTTCTTCAGGCCTTATATGGTTGAGACCATACCAAACACTCTTAGCTGACCTAACAAGATCCCATTTTCTCACTTATTATATAGTTCTGTCTCCCTCACTCTTACCACTTCCACTCCACTCTCCATAAAGAAGCAGAAGGGAGGGCAACACACACACCTTCTCCCTTCTGGCTGCAATATGACAGTTCTGGAGTTAGGTGCTAAGACACAGGAGAAGTGAAAAGATGATGTCTGTAAGTATTTTATGCCAAGCTCTGCCGTACAATCGACTTGCAGGCTTCACTAACGTTTGCAACTAACCCCCCCGCCCCGTCCCAACCCTAATGAGCCCATTGTACTTAGGCAGTGGGAGATCCGGGATGTGATCTATCCGGACGAGCTGTCGGATCCGGAATCTGCAAAGGTGCTGGAGGGACTTGACATTGCTGAATCGGGACACTGGATAGAGCAGCTGGACTGGAGTTGGTGGCAGTCCTTCAAGAATGAAAATGAAGGAAAATATTCAGAGGAAACAATGCAGCTAACTACAACTTCCCATATGAAGAGAATCCACGGAAGAGAAATGGGCTTTTTTATATTCATATATGTGTTCTGTGCAAAAGCTCCCTCTTCCACAATGAGCTGTTGATTTCCATTTGCAGAAGCACCACTACCATATTTCACACTCAAGGAATCTAGTCTCCTCTGCCAAGGGCCTCCCTAGCATCACTCTTAACAGCTGAGAGTCTTCCTCCTCAAAACAGCCCAATGAATAATGCCAAGCTGGAGACTATCTGGAGCCAAGTGGCCAATCCCAGGCTCGAAGCTCCCAGGGAAGGGCAAGAATCAAAAGCACCCCTGTTGGTAACTGGAGACACTTGTTCTGTACATGTAGCAGTATCCTGAACTGAAATCTAGGAAAGGCTGTTTAGAGGGGTCTCTACCAAACGCCAACTGAGAAGCTGGTGAATAGAAGGCAACAGCTGGGATCAAAGTTTATAAGCCTATGACTCCTGCCATTTACTTCATGCCAGGACAACCAGGTTTAGCCACCTCTGTTCCCCTTCCTACTTCCAAAATTTTAGGCTGGGTTATAGGAACAGAAAAAAAAAAAAGCCTCAAAAAACTAAAAATATAACTACCATATGACCCAGTAATTCCAATCCTAGGTATAACCACAAATATTTGAAAGCAGAGACTTAAGCAGAGACTTATACGCCAACGCTCACTGCGGCACTATCTGCAATAGCCAAAAGGTGGAAACAACCTAAACGCCCATCAACAGATGAATGGATAAACAAAATGGGGTATATACATAACAACTGAATACTACTCAGCCAGCAGAAGAAACGAAGTCTTGATATAAGCTACAATATGGATAGAGTTTAAAGACATTATGCTAAATGAAATGTCAGTCACAAAGGGACAAATATTGTATGACATCACTTATATAAAAAGACAATAAAAGGCAAATGTACAGAGACCAAAGTTTATAGTGGTTACCAGGGGCAGGAGGGAGCAGTAAAGGGGGGAAGTTAACGGTGATGGGAAAATCGCATTGATTGAGGGTAGGGTTGCAAAGCCAATTATTGTAATTGCTGTCAAAAAGTTGTACACCTGTAAAAAGTTGAACTGGCAAAAGTTGTCTGATAGATATATTTACACCACCAAAAAAGAGTAGCTGCTGAGGCTGCTTATGTACAACCAAAAACCTCATGGGATTTGGTTCCTTGGTTTGGAGGTTCTAGGTCATGGTTTCATGGGACATCCCAGTTAATTGGCCTTATAACATGTTTAGTGCTTCTGTTCTACCTCCTAGTTTGCTGCATAGTGCCTGGAGTCTTAAAAGCTTCCAAGCAGCCATCCATAGTGATAACTGGTCTCTATTTGCCTGGCACAACAGAGAAGAAGAAATCAGGAATAGGAGGAGGATATGGAATCTGTAGCTAATTGCCTCCATGAACAACTGCCTCCTTTGTCATAGACCAGAAGAACTGGATGATGCCTGGCTACCATTACTGAACATTTTGCTCAAAAGATTATATAGAAGAATCCTGATCAAAAGGGAGAAGATATACAATTTCAAATTATCATGGGCTCTAAACTTTCTGTAGCCAAGGGAGCTGGACGAACCACTGAAACTATTGCCTTGAGATAATCTTTAAACCTTAAACCAAAAATATTCCCTGAAGTCTTCTTAAAACCAAACATCAGTTTAGCATAATTAGTAAAAGATGTCTGCCTTGAGCATTATGCTCTTTTAAGAACTACCTATATAGGATCAAACTGACAACAGCAACTCAAAAGATTAGACAGGAACCTTAGAGGACAATGAGTTTATGTTAATGGAGGAGGAACAACTCAGAAAAGGAGGGTGAGAATGGCTGCACAACTCAAAGAATATAATCAATGTCACTGAATTGTACATGTAGAAACAGTTGAGTTTGTGTATGTTTTGCTGTGTATATTCTCAATAACAACAACAAAATAAAATTTAAAAAAAGGTGATGTTGCTTTTAAAAGAAAAGCAACTGTAATACCTTGGGAAGCTGGAATTAGTACTACTCAGTGCAAAAGTGCTTGCTGACCGACGCTAGCCAGGCCCAGTGGGGGCATCACACCCTTATGTTTCATCAATATCAGCAGGCTCTGTGCTGGAAAGTCCCAACTCCCAAACAGTCAACGCCACAGAACAACCAGAGTGGCAGGAACACTGACACAGGTTCCAGGGAACAAAGAACATTCTGGTTTCAATAAACAAAGGGACTATGGAAAATAAACAAGCAAACTGTTTTAAGAAAGAATCTGCATTGCAAAATCTTTTAATTCTTTTCTTAGCCATCGTTATATCAAAAGAAATTCTGTACACCACATATAAAAATCAACTCAAAATAAATCTAAGACCTAACCCTAAGGGCTAAAACTTTAAGACTCTTACAAGAAAACATACGGGGAAAACTTCATGACCTTGGATGTCGCAAAGGTTCTTAGATATGACACCAAAAGCACAGGCAATAATAGAAAAAATAGATAAACTGGACTTTATCAAAATTTAAAACTTTTACGCATCAAAGGACTCTATCAAGTAAGTAAAAAGACAACTCAAAGAATGGGAGAAAGTAACTGCAAATCATACATCTGATAAGGGATTAGTATTGAGAATATATAAAGAACTCCTACAACTCAACAACAAAAAAAACAAACCCAATTAAAAAATGGGCAAAGGAGTTGAATAGACAAAGAAGATATACGAATGGCCAATAAACACATGAAAAGATCCTCAACATCATTAGTGACTTGTTCTTTTGTTGTTAGGTGCTGTCCAGTGGGTTCCAACTCACAGCGGCCCTATAGGACAGAGGAGAATTGCCCCAAAGGGTTTCCAAGGAGCAGCTGGTGGATTTAAGTCACTAGGGAAATGAAAATCAAAACTACAAAAAGATATCACTTAACACCTACTAGGATGGCTATTATCAAACAATTGGAAAATAACAAATGTTGATGAGGATGTTGAGAAATTGGAACCCTCATCCTTTGCTGGTGGGTATGCGAATTGGTGCTGCCACTGTGGAAAGTATATTGGTGACTCCTCAAAAAAGTTAAACACAGAATTACCTTATGACCCAGCAATTCCACTCATAGGTATGCACCCGAAGAATAGAAAGCAGGGACTCAAACAGATATTTTTATACTAATGTTCATAGCAGCATTATTCACAACAGCCAAAAGGTGGGGGAAAAAAAAATATCCATCGACAGACAAATGGATAAACAAAATGTGGTATATACATACACTGGAATATTATTCAGCTACAAAAAGGAATGAAGTCCTTACACATGCAACAACATGGATGAATCCTGAAGACATCATACTAAGTGAAATAAGTCAGACACAAAAGGACAAATATTGTACAATTCCACTTAGACAAGGTATCCAGGAAAGACAAATTTATAGAGACAGAAAAGTAAAATACAAGTTACCAGGAGCTGGGAAAGGGAAGTAATGGGAAGCTACTGTTTTATGGATTAGAGTTTCTCTTTGGTTTGATAAAAAAGATCTGGAAATAGACAGTAGCGATAGTTACATAACATTGTGAATGTCCTTAACGTCACTGAATCATATACTCAAAAATGGTTACAATGCTAAATTTTATGGACGTAGTATGTATTTTATCACACACACAAAAAAAAAAATTAAAAAAGAAAGTCTGTTAACAGTTTGTTGGAAAATAAAATATCTACGGAGTTTAATATCAAACAGTTTAATTTTATGGTGTGAGAAGGAAAAATTAAAACTACAGACCGCCTCCCAAAACCTCTTCATGATCACTGAAACTAACTTTCTCCAAATAAACAAATAAATGTGAAATACATATTGTACTGTTACTAAACAAGTGAGTTTACCTTAAAAGCACTTACTCATTTAATCTTCAAAACTATACTTTGAGACAGATACTATCATTATTCCCATTTTGCATATGAAGAAGCTGAGGTCCACTGGGCTTAGTGAACTTGCTCATGGCACAGAATCAATAAAGCTAGCCTGACATGAACACCTGCTCCGTCTGAGGAAGACTGACTGGGGGCTCTGTGATAGCCCAGGGAACCTCTTAGGGAGACTCACTGGGGAGTCTCCGCAGAGCACCCAGCCCTGCTCTGAATGTCTGGGGGATTGGCCAGGAAGTCACAGCACCCTGATTCCTGACCAGCCTCTCCTAGTGACCTCCCTCCAATATCCACCCCCTTCAAGTCGAAGACATATTTTGAAGACTACAGCCCCCCGCCACCCCACACAGTTCATCTTCCACTCACACACCATTAAAAAAGAAAAAAGAGAACTCACACACAGATTTCTCTCTTGAATATATTTAAACTCAAATGGTTTAAAAAAAAATGATTTTGGCTCAAATGTTTCTTTGAATTTACCCTTTCCCTCACAGGTTTTTAAAATATTCCCTAGTAAATTAAACTATGGCAACAGTAAGCTTTTGGGGGTGATATTGCTAAAGTCAACATGATGTTTCAGAGATAAAACTAATTTATGTATCTAATTATTTATTCCCAAAGACACAGTGCTATAGGACTTGTAGTTAAAGAGATGGGGATAATGAGCAGCATACAATTATCTGACTGTCTGCCTACTTGAATTTTAATGACCATATATACTTGCCTATTTAATTGTTACTTTTAGCCTTGAGGTTCACAAAAGCAGTTGGAAACCTGACAATTCTCTGATATTGCCTGGTGTCAACCTGACCATTTACTGTTTGCTCCCAGACACAGCAAACTATTCGAGCTCTTGTATCTAGAATATGCTAACAGAAAAGGTTAGAAATGGAAAGAAATCTAAGACAAGACACCAGTACAGCTGAAAGGCTGAAGGTGAGGTGGAACAGCAATCATCAGCAACCTTCCCCTGGTCCTCATGTCAGGGGTCCTCAGCACATGGCCAAGCCACTTCACTATGTTTCTCTTCCCCAGCCAAGGACTGGGTGAGAGGTTAAGAGTCTTCTCCAGGCCTGAGCACCCAGCTCTTTCTGCTACACCAAACTGTTCCCTGAGACCAGAATCAGATCAGGAATCATATCCACTTCACAACCAAGGGTCTCATTTTCTTAGAAATGTAAGTATAAAGGAAATAAACTATGGCACTTTAATGATGTTATATGTAGTCCTTCAGGAAGAAAAAATAACTTAAAAGATCAAGAAGGATCAGGGAAGTTTTCAGCTAACAGTGAAGTACTATTTCTTAATACCCTACGCCACTTTTCAGTTTAAAATAGTTTAAGAAAAACTATACAATGTAACAAATTATTGACAATACATCTTTTTGGGGAGTGGGAGTAGGGATGGGAGAGTAGAAGACTCAGCTTTCCTTATGTACCCTTGTGTGCTGTTTGGCCTTTTGACTACATCGGTATTATTTTTACAACTTAAAAAGAAATACATATTAAAACTAATAATCAAGACAAGTCAATGAGGAAAGAATAGTCTTTTCTAATTGTCCTAGCACCAAGAAAAGACTGTTCTTTCCTCTTTGAAGAGAACTGAAAGTATACGTTCATACAAAAACCTGCACATGAATATTCATAGCAGCGTTACTCATAATAGCCAAAAAGTGAGAAAAAACCCAAATGTCCAGTAACTGATAAATAAATAAACAAAATGTGGTGTATCTATACAATGGAATATTATTCAGCCATAAAAGGAATGGTGTACTGATACATGCTAGATACGTGCTACAACATGGATGAACCTTGAAAAACATACTAAGTGAAAGAAACCAGACACAAAAGGCCACATATTGTACTATTCCATTTACACAAAATGCCTAGAACAAGTAAATGCATAGAGACAGAAAGTAGATTAGTGGTTGCCAAGGGCTATGGGGATGGGTGAATGGAGAATGACTGCTAATGGTATGGAGTATCATTTTGGGGTAATGCAAATGTTCTAAAATTGACTGTCATAATTACAGTACAACTCTGTGAATATACCAAATACCAGTGAACTGTACACTTTAAATGGGTGAATTGCATGGTATGTGAATCTCAATAAAGCTGTTATATTAGAAAAAAGAAAATAGAAAAAACACACTAACATAAAGAGGTTTCCACTGGCCAAAGATGGAAAAATAATTACAACAATGATAATAACTGCAATGGATTGAAACTTATCAAACATGTTTAATTCCATGAGTTCATAATATTATTATTTTCTTTAATGGTCATCTTCAAAGGATGATAAGTAACCAACCATTATCTTAAAAACTGCTAAATAAAGGAAAAGAATAAAGCATTTACATGGAAAAAAGATGGAAGGAGAAATCTGTTAAAAAAGAGAGTAAGATACATTAACCAACTGCCATATACAGATGCTATTTTAATCCCAGTTCAAAAAATCTGTTTTTTGGTTAAGATACCAACTTAACAATAGGTGACAGATAAGTGGCATCGTGGGTGAAGGGTGAGACAGTACACAATACTGGGGAAACCAGCACGACTTGTACAAGGAAAGGTCATGGAAGCTCCATAGACACATCCAAACTCCCTGAGGGACTGAATTGCTGGGTGGAGGGCTGTTGGGACCATGGTCTCGGGGAACATCTAGCTCAATTGGCATAACACAGTTTATAAAGACAATGTTCTACATTCTACCTTGGTGAGTAGCGTCTGGGGTCTTAAAAGCCTGTGAGCAGCCATCTAAGATACTCCGCTGGTCTCATCCCTTCGGGAGCAAGGGAGAATGAAGAGAACAGGATACAAGGAAAAGATTAGTCCAAAGGACTAATGGACCACAGTTACCAAGGCCTCCACCAAACTGAGTCCAGTACAGCTAGATGGTGCCCGGCTACCACCACTGACTGCTCTGACCAGGATCACAATAGAGAGTTCTGGACAGAGCTGGAGAAGGATGTAGAACATAATTCTAACTCACAAAAAAAAAGACCAGATATACTGGCCTAAAGGAGACTGGAGAAACCCCAAGACTATGGCCCCCAGACACCCTTTTAGCTCAGTGGTGAAGTCATTTCCAAGGTTCACCGTTCAGCCTGGGAGTGGACAGCCCCGTAAAACCAAACGGGACTAACGAGGTACAGCAGTCCAGGGACAAGGGCCAGAAGGCAGAAGGGGACAGGGAAGCTGGTGATAGGGAACCCAAGGTTGAGTAAGGATAGTGTTGATGTGTTGTGAGGCTGTTAACCATTGTCATAGGGCAACATGTATACCAACTGTTAAATGAGAAACTATTTTATTCTGTAAGCCTTCATCTAAAGTGAGAATAGCAGCACAATTGGAAGAGCGAAGTCAATGTCACTGAACAGCGCATGTAGAAATTTTTGAAATGATGTATCTTTGGCTATGTATAGTTTCCCAAAAAAAAAAAAAAGGTCGAGAAGGGAGAGGATTTACATGTTGTGGGGTTGTTAACCAATGTCATAAAACAGTATGTTTTATGTTTCATGAGAAACTATTTGTTCTGTAAGCCTTCACCTGAAGTACAATTAAAAAAAAAAAAATACCAACTTAACAAAGTGATCAAGGTTAATATTACCAATAATAAGCCATTGGCATCATGTACCTCCTGATATAATGCACTAACACGGTATGGTAAAATGAGCTCCTTTATGTGGCCTTTTGCCTTGGCTCTTTGGAAAAACAGCTTGAGAGATTTTCCCCATAAACCCTAAGGCGTTACCTTTGCTCTCCTTTTCTGCCTCAGAGGGTTTGTTAACTTTTGTTCAGGTTGATTGATATTTGCTGGGTAAGCTCTAAACAACTTAATGGTTTGATACTTTTTGTCTGGCTCTGGGCTGCAGCCTGCCCTGTGATTGGTCTATCTTACGTACCTTGCAGGGACTGGTTCAATATACTATAGACTATGCAAATGAAGTGACTATGGTCCACTGAGGGGGTTGTTCAGTTCGGCCCTGCTGGGAGGCCATGCCTTCAAATTGACAAGGAGTTTGCTTACATATGCAGCCAACCCCACAGAGGTTTCAGAAAAGGAGAGAAGGCAAGAGAAGCAAGAAGAGAGAAGCAGCAGAGGGCAAGGAGGTGAGGAACCTCCTAAAAGAGCTGTAACACAGGTCAAGGCCTATAACACTAAAGACAGCAAGAGGTCTGGAAGCAGCCCTGCAGCAAACTCAGCAGTCACAGGCCCAGAAGGGGCCCTGTGGCAGGGACGGTGGTAACCACAGAAACTTGCTGCTAGGAATGCAGCTAAGAGAGCTGAACAAAGCCGCTACACTGGCTATGAGCTGGGTCAGCTAGCAGTAGAGAGGCCAGCGACAAGGAGGTTGAAGGCAGAGAGGTCTGCATGGCTTACAGGGGGCATACTCAGCCAAGAGGAGGCCTGCCCTGAGGGGGCTGAAAGCAGGGGTGCACAGCTGAGAGGGGGCATGCACAGCCAAGAGGAGGCCTGTCCTAAGGGAGCTGAGGGGGGTGGTTCATGGCAGAGAGAAGGGCCTGCCTGCTTGCATGGCCAAGAGGAGCTGAGACAGCTGTCCTGCACTGAAGAAGAGAGGGATGTGCTCTCCACTTCGGGGAAGCCTTTCAGACTTTGCCTACATGCTGATCCCGAGTCGTACGCTGTCACTTCACTAATAAACCACTTAACTCTAAGTACGGTCAGTTCTGTGTGTCCATTGCAATGAATTACCGAACCTAGCAAAGTAGAGAGTGCTGTGCGTGTGTGGAGGGGTGTGGGGAGTACAGCTGGTGTCAGAAATGGTAAAGAAGTTAAAGAGAGTGAAGGTATGTGTGACCTCCACTTCACAGGAATCAACTCTGTGCTGATGTGATTCTCATCATCCCCACAGAAGTTAGAGGACTTCTGCTACTACCCTATTACACAAGGGCACATCATTTCTGTGATATTCTCCCAATAATGTGTAACTTCAATCTAAGAAAAATAATCAGACAAACCTAAATTGAGGAACATTCTACAAAACAGCTGATCAATACTCTTCAAAACTGTCAATATCATGAAAGACCAAGGAAGACTGATGAACTGTCACAGACTGCAAGAGACTAAGGAGACGTGACGGCTAAAGAAATGTGGGATCCTGGAATAGATCCTGGAACAAAAAAGGACATTAGTGGAAGACTGGAAAAATCCAAATAAGGTCTGTAGTTAATAGGTGGTGTACTAATGTAAATTTCTTAGTTTTAATAAGGTCGGCAGTTTGAATCCACCAGCTGCTCCTTGGAAACCGTAGGGGGCAGTTCTCTGTCCCATAGGGTCACTATGAGTCAGAATCAACTCAACAGCAACAGGTTTGGAATGTAAGAGGTTAACATTAGGGGAAGCTGGGTGAAAGATATACAGGAACTCTGTACTATTTTTGCAATTTTCTGTAAGTCTAAAATTATCTGAAAATAAAAATTATAACATTCATAAGACAATTGGAAATGTAAATGTAGACCAGATATGTGATGATATTGAAGAATCACCGTTAATTTTTTATGTGTGAAATGATATTGTGAATACATTTTTTTAAAAAGTTACTATTTAACTGTCAGAGCCAAGAGGGGCCTAAAGAGACATAATGACTAAATGTAATGTGGTGTCCTAGATGGTATCCTGGAACACAGAAGGGACATCAGTTAAGAAGCAAGGAAGTATGAATAAAGCACAGATTTTACTTAATAATAATGTATCAATGTTGGTTCATTAACTGTGACATATGTACCACACTAATGTAAGATGTCAACAATGGGGGAAACTGGGCTATGGTGTATGGGAACTCTCTGTGCTACAGTACAATTTTTCTGTAAATCTAAAAGCATTTTAAAATAAAAAGTTTATTTTTAAAAAAGTCATTATCTTTCAGAGAAACATACTGTAATATCTTCAGATAATATACAGATTTTCTCCAAAATAATAAGGGCTATACAAAATAATTGATTATAATTTTTATGTGTGTTGTATTTCAATTTTAAGTTTATTTAAACAAATAATAATACACAACGAGGAGGTGGATAGGTGTGTGGACAGGGCAGGAGTGGTGTCATGGATTGAACTGTGTCCCTGAAAAATATCTGTCAACTTGGCTGGGTCATGATTCCTAGTATTGTAAGATTGTGTAATCTACTGTGATTTCCTTATGTGTTGTAAACTCTAACACTATGATGAGGTTATACTGATGACGCCTACAAGATTGGATAGCGTCTTAATCCAATCTCTTTTGAGATATAAAAGAGAGAAGCAAACAGAGACACATGGGAACCTCATACCACCAAGGAGGCAGTGCCGGGAGCACAGTGCGTCATTTGGACCTGAGGTTACTGCACAGAGAAGCTCCCAGACCAAGAGAAGATTGATGACACGGACCTTCCTCCAGAGCTAACAGAGACAGTGTTCCCTTGGAGCTGACGCCCTGAATTTGGACTTGTAGCCTACTGGACTGTGAGAGAATAAACTTCTCTTTGTTAAAGCCATCCCCTGTGGTATTTCTGTTAAAGCAGCACTAGATGACTAAGACAACTGGTCATGGGTTGATGGTTGTTGAGGCTAGGTGATGGGTAAACCAAAAACCACACCCGTTGCCTTTGAGTCAATTCTGACTCATGGCAACCCCATGTGTTACAGATTAGACCTGAGCTCCGTAGGGTTTTTGTGGCTGTAATCTTACCAAAGCAGATCGCCAGTCCTTTCTTCCACAGTGCCACTGAGCGGGTCTGAACTACCAACCTTTTGTTAGTAGTAAAGTGCAAACCATTTGCGCCACCCAGAGACCCTGGGTGATGGGTACACGGGGTTTATTACACTATTCTGTACACTTAGCTAATAAAGAAGAAAATAAGCCAAAAGTTTGGTTTGCACACATACATCATGCAGTCGTAAAGATCTGCTAGAGGGGGCTGCAAACGGTAGGCTCTGATCCTCCACGCAGCCACAGCAAGGATGGGATGATAACTGTTGCTGCTGAATCCCTACAAGGGGCCAGTTGTTATTACATTTAATCCTTATAAAACCCTTCGAGGGGACATTACAATCTTTTTTCTTTCAAATAGATTAAGAAACTGAGGTACAGTGAGTTGAGGATACAAAGTCAGGTGTTTCTGGCTCAAATCCCAAAGCTGGATGCACTACACTAGCAGGGCATCAAGACTGGTATTAAGGGACGCCAGGGATCACAGGAATAGCAAAGCTAGGACTAGTGACAAAGTTCTGTTGTTGTTGCTGTGTGCCGTCGAGTCAATTCTGACTCATAGCGACCCTATAGGACAGAGTAGAACTGCCCCATAGGGTTTCCAAGGAGCAGCTGGTGGATTCGAACTGCCGCTTTTTCATTAGCAGCCTGAGCTCTTAACCACTTCACCACCAGGGCTCCTGGATGGTGTCAAATAAGGAGCAGAAGGAAAGTAATTAGGATAAATAGAAGAATTAGCATCTGGGCGAGGGGTCCTTGGTAAAAATGATGGTGCCTGACTTTGATTTCCCCTGTAACCCTTCTCATTATAATACTGGTGCATGGTTCTAACAAATCTGAGTTCACTGATTACATCTCAGGCTGGTCTCATTTCAGTTATAAACCGAACCTCTAACACCAGACAGCAATATCAAAAAAGAGAATGTGAATGGTTTAGCACAAAATCTTTGACACTATTGGAGCCAGAACTCAAGTGTCCTTCAACAATTATCATTATCCCAAAGCATGAACATACAGGAGCCTTTTAGAATCTGAGTTAAAATCCCTGGTGGAGATTCATACAGCTCAACCTAAATGCTAATAACTCTACCTCCTCACTCCAATCCTCTCTCCTTAAATAAACCTCATATCATGCCTAGACCTTTATGATAAGCAAAGAAAGGCAGCAAACAATGGTAAAATCTCCAGGGACTGGTCCCTACTGATAACATGTCCAAAGTATGTGAGACAAAGTCTCGCCATTCTTGCTTCTAAGGAGCATTTTGGCTGTACTTCTTCCAAGACAGATTTGTTCGTTCTTCTTGCAGTCCATGGTATATTCAATATTCTCAGCCAACACCATAATTCGAAGGCATCGACTCTTCGGTCTTTGTTACTTGTTGTCCAGCTTTCGCATGTATATGGGGCAACTCAAGACACCAGGGCTTGACTTGGGTCAGACGCACTTTAGTCCTTAAAGTGACATTTTTGCTTTTTAACACTTTAAAGAGGTCTTTTGCAGCAGAATTGCCCAATGCAATGGGTCATCTGATTTCCTGACTACTGCTAACATGGGTGTTGATTGTGGATCCAAGTAAAATGACATCCTTGACAACATCAGTATTTCCTCCATTTATCATAATGTTGTTTATTGCTCCAGTTGTGAGGAATTTTGTTTTCTTTATGTTGAGGTGTAATCCATCCTGAAGGCTGTGATCTTTGATCTTCATCAGTAACTGCTTCAAGTCTTCTTCACTTTCAGCAAGCAAGGTTGTGTCATCTGCATATCTCAGGTTGTTAATGAGTGTTCCTCCAATCCTGATGCCCCATTCTTCTTCATATATTCCAGCTTCTCGGATTATTTGCTCAGCATACAGAGTGAATAGGTAGGGTGAAAGGATACAATCCTGACCCACACCTTTCCTGACTTTAAAACCACACAGTATCCCCTTGTTCTGTTCGAATGACTGCCTCTTGGCCTATGCACAGGTTCCTCATGAGCACAAATTAAGTGCTTTGGAATACCCATTCTTCACAATGTTATCCATACTTTGTTATGATCCACACAGTCGAGTGCTTTTGCACAGTCAACAGAACACAGGTAAATATCTTCTGGTATTCCCTGTTTTCAGCCAAAATCCATCTGACATCAGCATTGATATCCCTTGTTCCACGTCCTCTTGAATCCAGCTTGAATTTCTGGCAGCTCCCTGTTGATGTACTGCTGCAACTGCTTTTGAATGGATCTTCAGCAAAATTTTACTTGTGTGTGATATTAATAATATTGTTAGTAGTATGGCTACTAACCAAAGGTTGGCAGTTTGAATCTACCCAGAGAAGCCTCATAAGGAAGGCCTGGTGATCTATTACCAAAAGATCAGAGACACTGAAAACCGTAAGGAGTGCAGTTCTACTCTGACACACATGGGCTCGCCATGGGTAAGAATCAATTTGACAATTGTTTCTTTTTTTGCTTTATTACAAGCTCTAGCCCTTAATGCAATGTTAAGAACCTTAGTATCTGCAGGCAGAGCTAGATATATTATAGGCACTCAATAAGTATTTATGGATAAAGTGAGCTGTACCTTAATTCACTGAGATTCCATGAAGTCCCTTGGTACTCTATAAGTAGACAGGTGCTCTCGAGTCAAGAACCCTCTGAGATCTCCAGCTCACCCACAAGCAGAGTTGATTACCTTTCCCTTGTCGATCACCACCGTGCCTTGTACTTAATTTAACATGTTCTCTTGCCTTTCGTCTCCTAACTGTCCCTTCTTTGAGGCTGTGAGCTCTCTGAGGGCAGAGATGTGAGTTATTTGTGATATTCAATATCACAGATTACCTTTGATAAATGTTAAAAAAAAAAAAAAAACAACTTTAAAAATTGCTAAGTAGAGGCAATTCCTATAAGGAAGAATTCTAACTTTTCCCTTTAACCAAGTCAACTGCATAAGACCCAACCGTGTTGACAGCACCGAGCAAATACTAAATGAAGTGAGAATTAATACAGTTCACACCCTGTCATGCCTTATTTAAATCACCAAGATTATAAAAAACATTCCTGTAACCTGGCTCAATCCTGTTACCAATGTTCTGCCTGAGGCTCCCCTGCAACTTCTACTTTTTAGAGCAATTTCTTGGCACCCTGTTTAAGAACCTTAATCTGATTCAATGAGAAAGCATGAAGTTCTCATTTTATGTTCTTTTGTATCTTACAAATTCCTCACATTATTGTGCTTGTCATTATTTTTCTTTTCCCAACATTATAAAAGCAGGTTTGTCCAAACCATCTCCTCTTTCCCTTCAACAGAGACGATACAGATAGCTCCCCACTTAGTGGGCAGGAAGACCAGATGACCACAGCAGCAGGGATGGGAATCGCCCAGTGCGCCCAAATGGACAGAAGTCTTTGTAGTCAACACTGGTAGGGTGACGAGATCAACAAAAAGTATCTGCTCTCAAACAGTATGTTTCATATGACATGGACCACACCCACAGCAGATAGTTCCTAACAGGCTGCAAGTCAGCCTCCTTGACACCCATCACTGCCATTCTAATACACACTCTTTTACCTTCCCTGTCCTCGCAGAATTGACCTTAGGGCCCTCAACTCTCTGGTTCCCACTTAAGGACCAAAAAAAACAGGGACAAAAAAAAAACACCTCTGAGTGTCCAATGTTCACATGATGCTTGGACATCAGAGGTGGGGTCAGTTTTCTCATTTATGTGGTCAGATAAACAAAGACTCCTATTTAATATGTTGAAGGATATTAATGTACAAAGACGGGGACTGACCGTGTGACTCTCAGAAAAGTAGTTGCTATAACAGCCAGGAAAAATAGCTTCAAACGTTAAGTGTGGCTTTTTTGTTTTCTTTTGTTACTTTTTTTTGGTTGGCATTTTGCTACTGTACAAGATCATACCAAAGTAAGTTATTAATATAACTACAGCCTTACCTGGAACCCTGGATCTCAAGAAATAGAGAAACTTCCCATTCTTGGAGTGCATGATGGCCCTCTTAATGAACTCTACCACTGATTGACAGCGATCCTCAAACTTAGGGTGGCACCACAGGCTGAAGGTTCCTGCCATTGGAAGATTAAGAGGCAAAAATGTAAACCTTACTTTAGAAAGGTCTATGAGGCTGGTCTAAACATTTTAACAATCCTCACTTTTGGGAAGGTAGTTTGTGGATAAGCTGAGTCAGACAGAGGTCCCTGAAGCCACCTGCTCCTGTTTGATCCCACATTAATGGGAAGAGAGATGTTGCCTTTAGTAAGACATAAATTAGGTCTTATAAGATTTTTATTAAACAAGTAAATAATACATTCAAGTCATAAAAAAGATATAAAAAGTACTTCAAGTATAAACATTAATCCTTAAATCACAGACTCTGAGGTTTCCTATAAAGACCATAAGAAAAGATTCATAGCCAAAGCAAGTTTAAATGACATCCCCCTCAAGAAGATCTACGTAGTCTTCAACTATTCACGGAATAGTCAAGGAAAGACAACAAGAGCAGATTTGTGGGTCTCACTCATTCACGTGTGTGTCAGGCACAGAAAATCAAATTCTGAGTCTTTCCTTCTTTAGCTTCTAAAATTCCATACCCCAACACATCACAAAGATTCTATCCCAAACTTTAGTGTCCCAAAGCCAAAAGAGAATCTGAATCCCCGTGACTTAAAAAAACAAAACAAGGAAAAAAAAAACTAAAGCACTAGATCCAAAGGAACCACCCACAAAGACATACTAAAAAGGGATACTAATTGCTCAAGAGAATTGCAGATTTGTGTCTCTCTAGTTACTTTTACAGACTCACTTAAAAAGATGAAGACAAATGTTCCATTGCAAACTGGCAACTGAAAGACCCACAAGGCTTCTATTAAAAATTCCATTTATTCAAAGAAGAAAAGCCCCCTTGAACAAGAAGTAACTAGAAAACCATTTGAAAGAGTTCTCATTCCTGGCATCTCACCTATCAGGAACCTAAAGGTCAAGCATTTATTCATCATTCCCATGGCCAGTCATTTTAATGTTTGGTTTTCCATTTTTGTTTTTTGTTTTTAGGAACAACAGGAAAATAGGCAGCAAACCACCCTACAGTTATCTAATTAATTCCAGGATCTTTCCTTTCATGCATTTCTCTGTGTAAGAGGTGGGGGCAGATGAAACTATGGGCAAAGCTTTGCTGACCTCAACAGCTACTTCCTGCCTCACAAGAAGAGCAAATGCAAGCATATCTAGCAGCACATGGCTGACAGCAGGGAAGACACGGCAGAACCTGAGAAAAGCATGACAGAGGTTCTTATTTATAATTCATGTCTCCTATAGCTCATTTAAGGTTGGACATATGCAGGAAGAGTGTAAGGGATGGTAGGGGTGAGTCCCTGAAACTCCCCAATGTTCTCTACACGTTTTAAAAATTTGTAACATATGCAGGTATTTTGACCAAGGATGTATTACCCAGCCCTACTAACAATGACCATCACAAGTTTCTGATCCCAGTCAAGTAGAGACTGCTCCGATGCAAAATCAATCCAGGGAGCTATGTTCAACAAGTCAGCTACTAGACATGGCTAGAACATTAAACATCATCTGACCACAAAGGAGGAGGTACCACCAAGGAGGACAGTAGACAGTCTAAAGCACATTGATCCCACAAATTCTCAAGGTTCCAATAAATATTTCCTAAAAGACTATAAAGCTGACCAAAAAAGGAAATTATCATCACCATGATGCCTGGCAGGAAGACTTGATGTGACTATGAGGCAAAGATATTCAGAACAGAACAGTCACAGCATCAAAACTAAATTCTTCTCTTTATGTACATGGTTTGACAGAAAGTATCTCTAGATAGTAAGCTTAGTTAAGACCAAAGCTTGGGAGAATTTGTCTAATGATCCTAGGTTGTCTCTTCCTTCTACCAAGAGTTTTACTGGCTCTGTTCTGAGAAACTTCTTTGACCTTGTTCAGGTCCTCCTATTTAGAAGAATACTTTTAAATGGGGCCCTTACTCTCCCTTTCCTACCTCCTCCAGTATATCTTCCAGTGATTGAAACCAACACCGGTATCAACATTCAATTGAGTCTGAGATTTTTCTCCCTATTCATAGCTCCAATCCTTTGAATTATTCCTGTGAAGAAGTGAGCAAAGGTAGAGAAAGGCAAAGATGGGGGAAGAAGATTTCTTAAAACAAGTCAAAACTCTGAGGTCAAAAAAGGCAGCTATGATTACTTAAAATTAAAGCCCTCTATGTGACAAAGAAGCCATAATAAAGTTAATAGATGAGCAGATATCTAGTATAGGACTAATAACCAGAATAAAGAGCTATATACATCAACATGAAAAAGATCCAACAGAAAAACAGGTATAGGCAATTTACAGAAGAAGAAATACATAAGAAAAGATGCTTAAACTCACTAAAATCCAAGAAGTGCAAATTAAAACAAAAAAGTATTTTAACCCATCAGGTGTGGCATAAATTTAAAAGATTAATAATATCTAGGGTTGGATAAGGGAGTGAAGAAACAGGTACTCTCATTCACTATTGGTGAGAATGTAATTGGTAGTATTTTGGAAGGCAAACTGGCAACATCTATCAGCTTTAGATATGCATTCCTTATCACCCAGAAATTCTACTTCCAGATGTCTTAGAGAAACATTTCTGCATGTGAATAAGGAGGCATAAAGAGAACATTCACTGTAACTTTATTTATAAGAGAATAACTGGAGATAACTCTAAATGTTTGTTGACAACAGAAGAGTTAAATAACAGCATATTCATAACATTATTTTGTAGTAATGAAAAAGAATGAGGTAGGTTAAAATGAGCTTAAAAGGAAAGTTCTCCCAGACAATTTAGCCAATTATATTCTATGATCCTTTGTAAAACCACACACACACAGAATTGCTTTTATACGTAAATGAAGAAAAATGTCTAGAAGGATAAACACCTAATTGCTAACAACAACTACCTGTAGGGTAGGGAGTGAAATCGGTGGACTAATAAAAAACAACTTTTAATTTCTATTCTATACACATGTATAGAACATATTCACACAATTAAAGTATAAAAAAACTAAGAAAGGAAAGAACATATCTGGTACAAATCCTCAGTGAGGCCCTGAAGTCTGACAAGCTCCTGAAGTCATTCTCAGGCACTCAAATATTAGAGACGTCAAAGGGAAAAGAACCAACATACTCAGCTATAGGCCCCCATCTGATCCCTGGGCACACACAACCAAGGACCTAACCAATCTGTAAATGTCTAAGGACAAGGAACCACATCTTCAGCTTTGTCTGTACTTTTCCACCTCTCCTATCCTTGCTCCTAGTTCAGGGCTCTGTTAATATAGGTTCATGATCACTTATTTACAATTCTGGAAACGTTTTCTAACATTTGGCAACAAAATCTAACCAGACCTTTTAGGAGCCACTTTAGGGTCTTTATTTATCCCCTTTAGTATGACTATTCACATTTCCTGCAGGAATTATCAATGTGCTTTGACTCTCAGATAATGGTCCAGACGGAAATGAGTGTGTTACATGTATAGCATGTGGTACCTTTCTAAAATGTGAAAACTTCTCAATTATGAAACATAATTTGCCCTGAGGATATAAGAAATCGTGGACCGGCTCGGCAAACCCTGGCTGACATTTCTCATCAGGCTTTTAGTGGCCGCTGGGGAAGCTCCAGCACCTCTTACCTCTGTAGTGCTCCATTCTAGTGTGGTGAGTGATACCCTGTGATCGGAAACTGAGGCTCAGGATATAACGAGGATCAGAGCTGTCTCGTACCAGGAAAGAACCATCTGGCTTCCCTTTCAACTTCATCTCAGCATCTTCCCAGTTCATTGGCCCCCAATACCAACCACACTATCAAAGACAAGAAATGATCGAGTAGTTAACAGAACTGAGAAATGGCAAAGCTTTCAGCACGGTCTATCTTACCACAGGAGAATCCCCCATCCTCCAAAACATTTCAAGAGGTAAAAGCAGCTGAAAGTGGCTCAACCGTTAGCAATGCTCATCAGGCTCACTATACTTTTAGCCCTCAAAGTAACAGAAGAATAATTCTGCAATTCCATTACCAAGAACTGGGTCAGAAATCTATCAAGCCCAGCTTAGAAATGTAAAAATGTCTCCACCACCTTTCTTCATCATGTTCAAATTTTGTTTTCCAAATCCAATGTCACAGCATCTTCCATGGAATTAGTAACAGAAGCATACTGTTTTGTCACTGTAAATATGGAGGCAAAGAAACTACTCTTCCTTTGAAAATAATAAAAGGACAGCCTGAGTACAGAATTAGGAGAGTGCGAGGGGAGGGGAGGGGAGCTGCCAGTCCTCAGGCACCACCTACCTTCTCCAATTCTCGAAGGCTGGCTGCAAAGCTGCTCGAGTCAGGCCGGTAGAGGGGACATTGGAGGTGCTGGGGGGGCTGGCTGTGCAGGGATTCAGCTGCTCGGATGGGAGCAACCCGGGGAAATGCATCTGCAGGGCAAGAGAGTGGTGGTCACTTGTTTCTTCCTGTTGCTCCCAACCACAGGCAGACCCTTCCCCCAACGGAGATGCTAATGAAGAGGGGCAAGGCATTAGAAGCTAAGCTGGAGAGGGTGAGAGCCAAAGCAGTGGTAAAGAGCTGGATGGGCTGGAACACAAAGCTGTGTGGGCGTGTGTAAGCTGTGAAGGATGGGCGGGGCATTTAACCCCAGGAAAGGGATAGCGGAGCTGCTCACTAACCTAAGATGACTACTTCAGGGGCTTCACCAGCCTACAGCGATTCCACCTTCTCCCATCTCGGCAGCCTTGGAAATAGTGACTCGCTTACTCGCCCAGGAAGAGTAACAATTTTGCCAGGCAAGAGAAAAGTATGCTGATTTCATTCATTTTATTCCTTGGGTACCAGAGACTGGCAAAGCAGGTATGGGCTACTAAATGTTTGGGTACTTATTTACAAGGCTGCAGTAAATATGAAACGCTTAGAAAAACCACAGAACTTTGAAATCAGCTACATATTAAACCTCCTCACTATACTGAAATTAAGGTAATTTCTTAAGTGATATCTACTCAAGGTTTGCAAAACAGTCTCAGCAGCAAAGAGACCAAAAAATACCAGACTTTTATCCCTAACAAAAATCAAATTCACTGCCATAAAAAAACAAATAAGAAAAACCAGCTCTCAGCCTATTTTCCAAAGAGTTCTGGCTTTCTCATAGTATCGATGTTTCTACATATCGATTCCTCCCATCCTTCAAGGATTTATCACTTTATACTCCCAATTCTTGCAAGTCTTGCCTTTAAGCTAAGCTAACCTGGGGCATGGGGTGGAGGAGGCGGAGGTAGTGGGAAGGACTGCAGGGAAGACCCCATCGGAGCCACAAGGACAGATGTAGGCAGCGTCCCACTGATATCATCTAGAAGAAAGAACAAAAGCAAGAGGTTCAGAAATATGAGCACAGAGTGAACGAGGTGAAAGCAGGGGAGAGGGAGAAGGATTCTAAGGTTGTCCTCTGATGTGAGATGGCCTGATCTTCACCCTGACTTTTTGCACACAGGGCAACAATCATTTTAATCTGGTTTGCTTCGCTTGGAAAGCAGGAGTGTAAGGATATTCCTGAAGTAGCCTAGTAGCAATACATTCAGGGCAAGATAAATAAAAAAACCTATCAACATACAGAGCCCTGGTGGCACAGTGGTTAAGAGCTCAGGCAGTTCAAATCCACCAGTTGCTCCTTGGAAACCCTATGGGGCAGTTCTACCCTGTCCTATGGGGTCACTATGAGTCAGAATTGATTCTGACGGCAACAGGTTTGGTTTGGTTTTGGTTATCAACATACAGACAGTAAATATTACAGCATGCAGGTAAGAGACCTGTTAAACCACTTAGGGAAATGGATGGGGTGCTGAGAGAGGGCCAGTAAATAATTGGGTCATTATTGGAAACTCAGAAGCTTGTTTGGCTCCTGACCAAGAACAATAGGTCCCTAGAGTTTACCCTCCCAGGAAGGGTAGAGAGAAAGCAAGGGAGAGAGGAAGGAGGCTATACCTAGGAGGCTGAGGCTTCTTCTTGGAGGAGGAGGGGGAGTTGGAGGATGTGGAGAGGTCAGGCCCCGCTGAGAGATGTCCACGTCCACAAGCGACACCGTTTCACCTGTGGGATTCACGGAGCAAGCATGTTACAGAAGCACCTTGCCCAAAGCAGAGGCCGAAGGCAAAGAGAAGCAAAGGGCGAGCAAGGGAGGCAAGCGGTCCATGGCTCTCAAAAAGCTCAAAATCTAATGCTCCTCAGGGCTGGAATCACCCCTGAACACCAGAGGAATCCATTTTAAATTCTGTCATTCTTTCGCCCTGTGTTAAGGGTTAGGGATTCTTTAGAACAAAAACATGCGATGACAGTGGTAAAGTAATCTAATTCTGGGTCTGCAACTGACTTACAATATAATCTTGAACAAAGGGTCTTCTTTATTTAAATGAAACCCACACAATGTATTTTTACAGACTTGTATACCAAGTTCTGCCTTAGCGAACAAGGCAAGTGGCTTATTATAAGCCCCAAGGACACGGGAAGCAATAATCCCCAATAGCTGAAGTTACAAAGGCTGAAAAAAATGCCTTTATGATCCTAAAAAATAACTACTTCCAAAATCAGCCAAAGTCAGGTAAGCTTAGAGGAAGCTTCTCAGTAGGAACTTGGTAGGGGGTGGCACATGGTTTCTCTTACTTCTCAGCATGCCATGAAGTTCTGTTCTCTGCCATGTACACCACTCCTTACCACCTAATCCCATCTACTCCCTCTCTACTTGAGTCACCAGAAAATAGAGGGTATTTTATTAACATTTAGGTTGATAGCCAGGAACAGGTATGTTTTGGCTGGTCCGATCCACAGGTCAGAACTCAGGAATTCTTTAATATGGTCCTTAGGATGTTATTTCCAACACTTTTTCTTCCTTACTTATTATTTTAATGCTGCTCAGTTAAGAAAATGAGGTCATCAATCTCTCTAAAAGACCAGGAGCTGGGCTTTTGGAACCTAAATACACAGTTTTGTTTTGTTTTTAACAAAGTTCTTGAGTACTAATTAAGGAGAAAAGTTCTTCTAAAAATCATCAGTACAAGTTCTAGGAAGCTGGTACTGGACTTATCACAGTTTAACAACTGAGAGTCTAGCTTCCCAGAGCAATGGAATGACCCAGACAAGTGGTTAAGGTAACCACCTGCCTTGATCCAGGATCAGAGAGGTCTAGATTGTAGGTATGGCACTTAAAGGATGCAATTCAAGCACGCTAAGGCTGTCTGAAACAAGAATGCTGAACCTGAGCCTACAAACGTGGGTGGTCCTTACTTGAAGGAGGAAGCAATTATTAACAGAAAACACACTGCCACAGGATAAGATTCTTTAATTCTGGGCTTGGCTTAAGAACAGAGACCTCCTTCTCCACTACAGTAGATGCATGCCACAGGTACCAACTCACTTCTTCTGACAACTCATGACAGTCTACCCAAGAATGAGGGACCCTCTGCCTGCTTAACATCTTCCTAGAAATGTCCATTCCCAAATCATAATTCTTCTAACCATCTTTTTGAGGGACACAATTTATCTAAAAGGGTTTGGGATTGGAATCTCTTTTATTTTTTTTTTAAAAAAAAGCTTCTCAGCCACCATCAGTGAGGGGTACTAAGTTCTGAGACTTGGGGCAGTGTGGTAAAGACCTTTTCTATTATTCGAGAAGGAGCTTCATATCTGACTGACATAGCAGAAAATCTCCCTCTCTGAAAAAGTTCCCCATAAAGCAAGAAACAGTTACCCAAGGATATTCAACCCCCTTTGTACTTTAGCAACTGTGTTCCCTGCTGCAAGAGGAAAGACTTAAATTAGATACAGTGAAGAACTCTAACAGCTGCAAGAGCTGCTAGTCCCTAAAACAGGAAGACAAGAGCTCATATAACCCCTTTACCCAAAGTCTTTAAAAATAATCATGGATCATGTTTATTAGATAATCCATTAACTCCCCTGGAAGCAGGGACAGGAACCTTATGACTTCGGGAGTCCTTTATGCACTGTGATCCTATAAATTTGTAATTCCTACTTTTAATTTATATGTGATGACCCTGAACTAAGCACTGCATAACTGCTAGGGCCGCCTAATTACCAGCAAGCAGCCTTTACCTCAAACTATAAAGCATCCAAACTCAAGAACACATTCCACACCATAAAAATAGCCTTACCCTAAACCCAGCGGGCACAGAATGAAGAAAATAACTGCAGACATGCCGGAAGCTCTCTCTGCGATGCATTTGCAAGTGTGTTTCCTGACAGGTCTCAGAACACTCCTGCTTTCAGATGTCAGAAGAAAGAGGAATATATCACCCTTACCTGTGAACAGGGGGCTGAAGGAGACCGGAGAAAAGGCACTTTGAGTTCTTGTCAACCTGGGTTTCCTAGGGGGCGAGAAAGCACACAGAAGAAAGAGGGGAAAATGAACATGTATACATCTAAATCACTACAACACTCAATTCCAGACGCACTGAAAAACAAAGAAAACCCTAGTTATTGTCAGTAACACTCTTGTAATAAAGTCTTAAATTTAATGGGGGAGAATGAAATTAATTAAGGCAATTCCTTAAAAAGATTTGGCTACAGAATTCACTAGCCTACAAAGCAATGAGAAATCCCTCTGGATCTCTCCATACCCAGCACATTATAGGAGTAAAACACCTAAAGTGGTAATTAGCAAGTCCATTTCAAGAGGAAGGAAATCGGATGCAGAGTTGATTTTTGTATAGGAGCCAAGAAAAAGGCTCTTGACCTGAACAGGCGCCAGCTCAGAGCAACAGCTTTCCCTATGAGCCTACCCCTAGGAGTAGGAGGTCCCAAAGCAAACCAGGGAACCAGGGAATATATTCCAACTTGACAACAACACTACAGGATGTGCATGTAATCTTCAACCACTAAGACCTCTACTTTCTGCACAAATGCCCCCAGATATAGATCCAATCCATCAACTAGCAAGTGGGCTCCCTGAAGTTCAGGGCTCTGCCTAGCATCCAAACAAGATGGCCCCTTCCCCCTCCCTAAGCTCCCCCTAGACTTCCTGGTGCAGCTCCAGGGAACCAGTCTGAAAACCCAGATCTCCTGAGAAAAGTTACACCAAAAGGTAACTTCACTTTGTACCAATTTCAACTGGCTTTTCAGTCAGAAATGAAAAAAACCCAAAAGTTCTGTCAAAGACTTTCTGGCCAGCAATGTGCCAAGCTCAAAAACTCACCTTAAGAGGGGACTGACTTAAAAGGAAAACAACCTGTAGTGGTGACGGAAATATGCTGTATCTTGATTGTGGTGGAGGTTACAATGACTGTATACATTTGTCAAAATTAACAGAACTGGATACCCCCAAAAAAAAAATTTTTTGCTGTATATACATTATACCTTAATGAATCAAACTTTAAAAAATCCCACCTCAGAATTCAGTGCCTGAATCTGGAGAGCACTGTAGTTGGCTCACTTTCCAAAAATACCCTTACCCAAAGAACTAAATAAAACAAACTCTATTCAACTATCAACTGTACCATTAAGGAGGAAAGGGGGTGCAAAAGAAAGAAAATTCAAATTAAATCCTATTTAAAATTATTTGACTTTGGAAGGTGTTGATGTATTTATGTTTAAATACAGATGTCTGAGCTTCTCAGAATTCATTTCAAATAAAATCTCAAAATCATACGATGATGACCTTCCTCAGGAACACCTGAGACACTGCCCGGTTCCTTGTCCAGACCTATCCTCAAATGCCCTCTGCAACACCCTCCATGTTGAGAATTGAAGAGTCTAATGAAGATGCACACTGTGAATGCCCTCCTCCCACCCCAGCACACAGGGAGAGGTGGCTACATAAAAACAAGACACCACCACACAGAGTCTCTCTGTTTATAAAAGTTGCTCATGACAGCCTGCAGCTTAGTTGCAACACTCCAGAGGGCTGGAATGGAAAGTTAATTCCACTGGACATGAACTTTAAGATGGGTGAAGAGCTTCCAAGCTGATTTTTATTTGATAACTTGTGATACAACATTAAACTCAGCAAGTAGAAACCTACACCACTGGCCTTTCAAAAGGTTCACACCTCAGCCATTTGGCCGTGTGCCTCTTTTCAAAGGAAGATGCATTACTCTGCCATCTGCCCATACTGGGGACGAGGCTCTTCAGTGCCAAGCACTGAAGAACAGCAGTACCCAAACGCACACATCTTGCGGAGGCCTTCTCACTTCGGCTCATCTTCTCCCCCGCCCCTGGCATTTTGAAGAAGAAAATCATAGTTTCTAGGATCTAGAAAAAGAAATACATCTGAATCTAAACCCAGACAGAGCCATCTGAGAGCCCCAGGATAGTTTTTCCTGGCAAATAAGGAGGCCTCGCAGCTGGAAACTTGGGGGAGGGAGAGGGTCTAGGAGGCTGAAAGGCTAATAATAAATACATGTGCTTCCCCCTTTCTTCAGGGACACACTGCCTAACTAAAAACCCACAGCAGTTTCTGTCTTAAGGATCCTGAGAGCATTCTAATGGCAGTCATCCATGAAAAGACCAATCTAGACAACCTTAAAAAAAAACAAAGCAGGGGAATGATTAACATAAAACTGAGGATGGTAGTAACCTGGGGGGAAAGGGGGGAGAGAAGGGGAATGTAATCAAGAAGAAACACACAGGGCTCTTCAAAGGTACTGATACCACTCTATTTGCTAAGCATAATGATGTGTTCCCATGCACGCATCTCATTGTTATTTATATAGTATATACACTTTACAGGAATCCCTGGGTGCTGGAAACAGTTAAGCGCTGGATTACCAGCAGAAAGGTTGGTGGTTTGAACCCACCCAGAGGCACCTCAGAAGACAGGCCTGGCAATCTGCTTCAGAAAGGTCAGAGCCTTGAAAACCCTGTGGAGCAGTTCCACTCTGCACACATGGGGTCGCCATGAGTTGGAATTCACTCAACTGCAACTAACAACAACAATATACTTAATATACCCTCTTTCGTACACATGATATATTTTAGAATGATAAAAATCCATTCTAAGCTGGATGTGTTGTTTTTGGAGAGTAACATGAATGCTACAGCTCCTTAGGTCTATGGACCTGATAGCATTTTTAACCAACCCTTCTATACTACATTCCCATGTTATTTTTATTCATTCCCACATCATCTTGACAAGCATTAGGGTATGAAAGTTATGCCAGTGTAACTTTGCCAGTAGGTCACTAGCATCTTGGCAGCAGGGAGACTTGAGGGGTGGGGTAGGATTTGGTGGGCTATGCCTCAGGTGGCAGAACAGGGCAGGGCAGAAGAACTTAGGCAAACTGTTCCCCACCTGAGGCTGGCAGTCCTTTCTGTCAGCTGTGCACTGGTAACAAAGAGACAGACTGCCTCTGTCCATTTCCACCGTGCAAATTACTAACTCTACTGCAACAGATCTGTGGGATAAAAGGAGTTAAAAGCATTAGACTAGACAGACGACAACACATAGATAGAACCACTGGCCAGTTTTCAAGTTCCTTGAAAACCTAAAATGTAGACAATGAAATAGCAATGTCCTCCCTCTCTTATCCATAAATCGCCTCTACTGATGCCCTAAGACTTACACATTTCCTTTGCTAAAGGAAGTTCCAAACTAGGATGTCCAAATACCAGGTTTTATGGCTTCAGTGTACCTCTGCCCCTGCTAAAGCACACAGTGCCAAGTCAGCCAGCCTGTGCCATTTCCAACACGTCATAAGCTAGTGTCTGTTCATGTGCTACAGGCACAAAAACCATGTGTTCATTTTTAGTTCCAATACACAGACATCTGTGCAGCAAGGTCAGATCCAAAACTCCATCATAAACCAACGAAAGAAACGATGAGGGAACTTCCAGGGAAAAGCAAAGAGGCATACCCTAAGGTCTAAAACCTCAGGAACGATGTTGGTGAGGAGAATTTTAAGGAGTGAAAGGCACAAGACTCAAATGGACACAGAGCTTTCTGAAGGCAGGGAGCTCATTCCAGAAGAGAGCTGCCGACCACAACCCCTTCTTGGAAAAATAGTTAAAGAGACCAACGGAAGATGGACCCAAAACCCAAACATAAAGTTAGAACTTCCTCACCACATCATAAAATCACTTTGCTCTCAGCATGTCATGCTATGAGTCAAAAAGACCCCATTCGACCTAAAGACCAAGGAAACAGAGAAAACGGTTTCTCATGTCTGCCAGGTCTGTCCATGACAGCAAGGCCCAAACTGATATCAACACAGCCTGCCTCTCTTTCCAAAATTGCATCTTTTTTCCAAACAAATAGATAGGAAACCACTACAGAACTGTTCTTCATTTCTCCATCTCACAACTATGAAGACAGCCAGTAATAATCTCAACTGTTAACTCAGTAAAAAACAAAATCTTGAAAAATGCACTAGGTACCAAGTGTGCACTGTGTGATGATTCAAAAAGGTGAGTCAGATCAACAGTTATTTCTCAGCAAAGAAAGACAATCAGTCCAACATATCTGAAAAAGACAAGGGAACCCCGTTGGTTTTCCTGAATAGAAAATTCTATATTATACCAAAGTCCATAGACATGAAGGCTGCATCCTAACAGGTGTATGTTATAAGGCCTAGCCCAGTTCCCCAGAACAGAAACCTGACAAGCTGCTGGGTCCGTTGCGTCCTTCACTTGAAGAGTTCTCTAAACTAACTCATACTACATTTAAGACTAAGTATTATATCCAAGCAGGCCTAGTTAGCAGACTCAAAAGCATCTGAAGGTACCAAAATTTTGCTTAGTGTTAAAATATGGGAACTGTTAAGTCTTATAAATGATTTAGGAAGCACTTTTTAGTCGATAGCTGTGGGAAAGGGAGATGTTGAGAAGAGGAAAGAGAATTATGCCTAGAGGTTACTGTAAGAGCCCCAAATTATACAGCAGACTGCAGACCCATAATTAACTCCAACCAACAATAAGGAGAAAGGCATATACCTTTGGCAAAAGACTGAAATTTCTCACTGCTTTCAGGTCCTACCAATCAAAACAAGAGAACAAACTAAAAATCCAAACTCATCCTTCCTCCCATCAGGGCGTACTTACTCAGAAAGGAGGTGCAGATCCACAGAAATCACAACTACCCTGGCCAGACGCACCAAGTTTTGCACAGCTGCGAGGCTGCCAGCAAGACTGGCACGTAGTAAGCTGTGGAGAAGCTAACAAGCAGCACCAGAGCCTAAGCACTTTAAAAAAAAAAAATCCAGCTCAATCTTATTACTTCTTTTCTAAAAAGCACAAAACACTCCATCTAGAATTCTCTCGTCTTCACTCTATTCCTTTAAGGTCAGGAACAAGACAGAACTCACTCTCCCATTTTACAGATAAAAAAAAAGGGAAGTATGAAGAAAACATATTTGGCCCCCACCCTACAGTTGATGCTGGCGTTCCAAATGGAATCTAGACATTTACATTCTCTATACAACATGCTGACTCCTAACAGCAGTCAACCAAACGTTTATACGCAAATACCTAGCTCTTCTCCAATGCATCAGAAAAAGCCCCTGGACCAAAAAATGTAATTCTCCAGTGCCCTGAACTAAGCTTCTCTGCAGAGCTACAGCCCAATTTGCTCTGCAGCAGAAATCTGTATTGTGCTTAGTGTGAGGGTTGGTGACAGAGCAACCAATGACCATTAAATTTTGCTTCCAAAGGCAAAAAACCGTATAATGTTATATGCCTTTTCCTCTTCCTAATCCATTGGATGTAGCAGCTAATTTCACGCCACACCTAATATTTGGCGTCTCTAGATTCCTAGACCAAGTCTTGGTCAATACGGAACAAAGACAAGACAAACCACAAAAAAAAGAAGCAATCTATTCTATGTCATTACCCACAGCTTCAATCCCATCCTCCCCCCATCTGATGAAAATTTCATCCCTACTGCTGAGTGCAGCATCCAATGCAGAGCTTACCACAAAAAAGCTATTGCAGTAGCCACACACTTTTCAAGACTTGAGCTCCCAGCATGAGTTCACTGGAAGGTAAATGCAGAAACAGTGGCCTATCTGAATAGGCAACAAAAATCAACCTACTGATTTCTTTAAGGAGTCTGAGTTTGGCCTGATACCTGAGATGAGCCCAAGGCACAACTGTTCAGAAGGAGCAGCAGAGGCAAATCAACCCCACACTTTCCTCTTGGAGGACCCAAGCTCCCTTGAAGAGAAGTTCATGGATGAGTGGTTCCCAATCCAGGTCACACTTCTGGGGAGGATCAACTGGGAAGTTTTTTTTTTTACTTCAAATTCTTGAGCCCTAGACATACTGATCTTTTCATAAAGCACCCCCAAGTGATTCTATTGCACAGTAAGGTTATCAGTGTATTCACTTTACCTGTTATTTAGCCATGGTTCATGGCTGCCAGTACATCCCGGGAATCTATCATATAAGCCACACCAGAACCAATTTGAATCTTTCTAAGAACCCATCCAGAAGCACAAACCACAATGGCTGTTACCGCAATGGAAGTTTCATTTCACCGACAAAAAAGTTGACAGCTTTCTAAACCAACACTAAAGATCTAACACTGGATATCTGAGAACAAGTCTATCCTTCAGAAACTCAGGAAAACAAGCAGCTCAATGTCTAAGTCTGGAATTTTCATCAACTGCCCTAGAACTGAAGTTCTAATGTCTATACCTCATACTTAGAATTCTTACATGGGCTTGAGAGCAAACCTATTCTCTATTCTCACAGACACCGGTCAGCACACAGGCTTGGGACAGTCAGAAAAGCATTAACTTTGAGTAGAGATGCCCTACTGATTGCTGGCCTACAACTGCACAAGTTCAACACATCATCTGTATACATGAGTGAAGAGGGGGGTGAGGTGCTGGTACACAGACAGAATAATAAGCAAGGTGCTCAAGACGCAACACCAGCTTTTTGCCCCGAAGGCCAAACATTTACAGCAACCTCCATGCCAGGGGTAATGGTAGACACCCAATTTTGAAAAGCAAAAAAAGAAACAGAGTGGGTGGTGGTGGTTCAAATCATCTCCAAACTCAAAAGATGCTAGCCCGCTGAGAAATGTCATGGGGTGTTAACTCCTTAAGAGTTAAAGTTGCTCCCACAATTTACCACCGGCTTCGACCATACCTAACGGGAGCTGTCACCACCTTTAGCCCCAAGTCTCTGCCTCCTCCAAAACACCAAATCTTAAGAATTGGCAGAGTGCAGGTTAGCAGTAGAAAAAAGGGGAAATGAAAGAAAAGGAAGTTTTTCAGCCAGTCCCCCAAGCGGTCTCACCTCCCCGCGTCCAGCTCCCGACCCGCCGAGCCACCCATGTCTGTCAGGCTCGCAGCTGAAGCAGCCAGCTCTCCAGAAGGCCTCTTGCCGGTCCCATCACCACCGCCAGATCCACTGTTGCAGCTCTTCGTGCGAAAGAGGCGACTGAGACGGATTTTGAGGGAGCCCTTCCGAGGAGGACCCGCGAGTGGCCGGAGGGGCCCAGGAGGCGGCGGGGGCGGGAGAGGTTGCTGCTGCTGCTCTCCTCTACTCAACCGCCCTGGAGGGACCAAGTCCTGCAGCGGGAAGGGTACTGAGGGTAATTCGGGGCCTGGGGGCTGCAGCAGAAGCCGGCCGCCCCCTCCTCCTCCGCGGCCCGGGCTGCTGAGCTCCTCTTCCGAGCAGCTGTTAGTCTCCAGGCTCTCGGCCTCGGATTCCAAGCCCTCCAAGACCAACAGCGCGTCGCTTGTTTCCGTGGGGTCCTCCCCGGCCTGCGGGGCGGCAGCAGGCGGCTGGGGCTGCGGAGGGGGCGGCTGCGGGGGACATGGGCACGGGCAGCAACCCGCACCGACCATCTTGATCCCCGGCCCTGCCGGCTGCCCGAGCCCCAGAGCTGCCAACTGTGCCTCTAGTCCAGCCGCCGGGCCCCAGGTCCGCTCGAGCGCCAGCCCCGACGGCAGGGCCTTAGGGTCCAGAGCACAGCGGTGCCGGGGGCACAGCAGTTCCGAGGGTCCGGGCTCCGGGGCCGCCTCCGGGTCCTCCTCCTCCGGCGGCCGACCCACGTTGCGGAACACCATCAGCTGCGGCGGCCGGGAGCCCCGCGGGCAAGGCCGCGCGAGGAAGGGTGGCGGCGGGGGGCCATG
>NW_004443990.1:15024297-15091794 GCF_000243295.1 Trichechus manatus latirostris | reverse complement strand
AGCGCGAGCCCAGACCGCGCACCGCCGCCGCCGCCTCCGCCGCCGCCGCGGACCGCCCTTTGACTTGCGTCACTTCCGGGAGACTGTGGTCACGCCTTTTTCCTCGAGGGCGTGCTCTCGCCGGCTTCCACGGCGCGTGACGTTACTCGCGACCCGAGCCGCTATTGGACGTGAGCTGCTTCTACGCTGGCTGTTGGTCCTCTACCTGGACCCTTGCTTTTCACTTCCAGAGCGCCTGGGCTCTGCCCACCCCTTTCAGTAAAGTGGAGGGGCGCTGACAAGGCTGGTGTGGTCATGGTAGAGAACCGCTGGCCTTGGGAACACATCTGGTTCTGGTCTGGCTTATGCCGCTTGGCCGAGTCATTTCATATCCCCACTCTATCCCTCCTCACCCCCTGGTAATCAGTGAATATTTGTTGAATGATAACATCAATAATGTGTTCTAGAGCCAAGGGTGTGCTGATCATGTTTAATAACCGGTTCTCTGGTGGGGGAATGTATGCATATATAGGTACATAATTTCATCATAAATTTTACTGATATAAAGGATGTGTAGTACACAATTGACAAATGATAATAATATACGATTGCAATGAGTAACCAACTTGTGCTTGCAATTGATCAAGGAGTATAGTTGTAGCGTGAATGCTGGTTGACATTTTCTTCTATGTTAATGTAAGAGGAAAACGAAAAAAAAATAACTGGATTGTCAATGATGGGTGTCACTTCTTTGCTGAATCAGAAAACAATGTTCAAATACTGGAGGAAAAATTCCTCAATTTTTGTGCTTTTCACAATGTAACAGCTATGACATGACATTATGTTTAAATTCAACATGATACTATGTTTAAATCTGAATTATTAATATTTTCTCCTTTTCTTTAGATAATCAACAAAACAATAAATCAAGCCCAATTTGTATCATTTGTTGATTTCCGTGGTATAAATACTCCCACCATGGCTGATTTCTAGCTACCAGCTTGACTTTACTGAATAGAGTTAGGAAGAAATGAGCAATAGCATACCATTATATAGTAGTTCCACCATACAAATACAATAGACATAAATAACCCCAAAGCATAGATAATAGTAAAATAATTAGTAAGTGATGAGTTTTGAGAATTTATAATCTTTAATTTTTGATATCATTTATTTCATTGTAATTTTATATAATTTAATGTTTAATAGTGGCTGTGTTTAACAACTGGCTTGCAGAATTCCTGAAAATTTAACAATTGGCTTTCATGAGCTGCTACAAGCTGGCTCCAGAGCACCACTAGGCCTCAATTTCCTCATCTGTAAAATAGAGATAAAGATTGCTGTTTTGCTTACTTGTAGGCATGTTGCAAGGATTAAGTAAGATGAAACTTCTTGAGTAAAGGAGGTGGGATGGAGGCAGGGAGAGCAGTCAGGAATCCATTGCACTTGTCCTAGTGAGAGATGATGAGGAATGCACGCAACAGGGAGGAAAGACCAGCAGAACTTCAGTACCTGAAGGTGCATCAAGGGGAAGAGGGTTGAGTTCTGCAGTCAGAGGGACATTTTCAAAATGAAAATTTGTTCATAGCCCGTGATTACAACAGTTCCTGGCTTCCCAGTGTTCTTAGGATAAAGATAAAACTCCTTAAATCGGCCTACAGGGCCCTGTGTGGCCCCTGCCTCTTTCTGGCCATGTCTCCCATCAAGCTCCCCCTTGTTCTCTCTCCCCTGCAGTCCCACTGACCTTGTGTCAGGCTCCCAGGTATATGGCCAATGTATAAACTGTTCCCTTTTCTTGGAAGGTTTTTCTCTCTTTTTGCTTAGTGAACTCCTACTCATCCTTCAGACTGAACTCATTTCTTACTTCCTCAGGGAAATCCTGCCTGGGCTCTTCCTCTTCATCAAGCTCCGAGACCACTCCTTTGTCACATTTAATTGCACAGGTGTAATTTGTCATTAAGGAGCCCTGGTAGCACAATGGTTAAAGTGCTCGGCTGCTAACCGAAAGGTCAGAGGTTGGAACCCACCAGCCACTCTGCGAGAGAAAAGACCTGGTGATCTCTTTCGGTAAAGATTACAGCCTATGAAACTTATGGGGCAGTTCTACTCTGTCCTATAGGGTAAATATGAGTCAGAATCGATTCAAAGGCACACAACAACAATTTATTTTCTTTCCATGGGGTTATTTGATGAAAGTCTGTCTTCCCCATGAAGCTGTATGCTCCATGAGGGCAAGGACCAGGTTTGTTTTTTACCCACATGGAGTCTTCAGTGTTAAAGACGGTGCTTGGCACAAAGCAGGCCCTTGATAGATAAGCATGGAATGGTTGTTCAACTTCAGGCCTTGCAAGGAGCTCTTGATATAAATTCATATCTAATTCTGCACAACAGAATTAATATCCCTCCTTGCACATGAAGAAACTGAAGTTCAGAGGGTTATTTACCTAAGGTCAAACAAAAGATGCAGTAAAATTCACAACCAGCTCTGTCTGACTCCAAAGATTTCATCCTCTACCCTCCTTCTCCTTCTACCTCTCAGGTGTTACTTAGGTTTTTGGCAGAAAAGAACAGTGATCATTGTAGGATCTTAGAACACCTGAGGCCTAAGAGGCCACCCAAGATCCCTAGCTGTCTCTGGGAAACTCTGGCTGAGGAGCAGAATCCCTGATAAAAGGCAAAGTTTGTGGCTCTGCAGCGCCCTCTCCTGTCCAACTACTTTCCTGGCCCTAGAAGGAAGCTGACTATGTCTGCCACCTTCACTTGCACCAGGGAACACGCACAGGCTCTTTCAAAGGCTGGGTAAGGAATGCTGCCTTTCCTCATTTCCTTAATTGTCCAGGCCGTAGCCCAGGTTCTGGGAAAAGCATTGAAAATTAAGCTGTAAGCAAAGGAAGTATATTTTTTGTGCTTTATGACTTAAATGTGTGTTGTGTCTACAGATACCTCTTTCACTAAGGGCTGTAAAAGTGGTCCCTGCGGCAGTAGGATCCTAGCTAGAAAGACTCGTGAAAAACAACTTAGAGAATCTAAAGAAGTTCTGAGGTTCGTTTAGTTATTCAACATTCATTGAGCACCTACAGTGCCCAATGGGCTAAGGTTTGGGGGTGCAGTGATAAGTGAGATGGACACCGTCCCTGCCCTTCTGGAGCTTACAGTCTAGTTTGAGTCCTAATCGTGCCATTTCCTGGATGTATGACAAAGAGCAAATAATTAAACATCTTTGAATCTGTGTTTCATTTGTAAAAATGGCTCAGTAATAGCACCCCTTACAGGGCTGTTGGGATTAAATGAAAAATTATATGTAAAGCTGCTTAATAAATGCTAAAGCACTATACAAATGTTAATTATTACAGTAAAACCTGTGAAAGCTGGAAGCTCTGTAAGGCGGAAACCGGTCAGGGAAGGAAATCTCAAATACTTTCCACTAAAACAAGGGATAGAAAAGTGGCAAGACTGTACCCTGTCAAAGGTGGAACACTTGCAAAACCTGGAAAAACAAGGCAGTCCAGTTCCAGCTCTCACAAGTTTCACTGTATTATGAAAAGCTTCTGGGGGGAAAATCATGTTAACTTACTATTATGTCTTCACCCAGTGTGTTTTGTTGACTTTGTTGACCCTCAACTACCAATAAGCAGTAATAGCAAGAAAGTAGACTGGGTCACTGAATCCTCTTCTTCCCTGTCTCTGTTAGACATAGAATCAGAGAGATCAAGGAAGATCCCCGCTGTGCCACTAACTGGCTTTGTGGCCTTGGGAATGTCACTTTCCTCTCAGGGTTTTAGTTTCCTTTTCTATTAGAGAAAGAGCTGGACTGTGGGCCGTTCGAGGTCTGACATCACAGGGATTCTCATGGGGGCTTGACCTCTAACACTCTTTCCCGCGACCCCAGCCCTTATTCTCACACTTAGGGTTCTGCAGCAGAACTGTCATTTGCAGTGGCCATCTGTAAAGCAAGAGAAGTTTTTAGCAACTACCACCCATTTCTTCCTACGTGCACTCAGTGATCTGGACATCAAAGGGTGGGGGGAGTAGAAGAGAACTCAGAAGCCAAGAGACAGCATGCAAGGAAGGAGGCTCTGTTAAAGGAAAGGGCAGATGTGGGGCTGGATCACCTGGGGAAGGGGGGAGCATGCACAATGGAAGGTGATGGAAGAGGGAGGGAGGAAGGCAGGGGCTGTGGTCGGTGGCTACCCTCAAGAATCCAGACCCTTCCAGATCCAATGAAGCTGCCTCAGGTAGTGCTGACTCTAGGCCCTCAGAGCGGAGGCTAGTGGGGCATGGAGGGTGAGAAGACAAGGAAGAGCAAGAAAGGCTGGCCAAGTTTTCATGAAGAAAAGAAGACAGGGCTTATGATGAAGAAATGAATGTAGAAGCAGTAGGAGAGGCCAAGCTTTGTACACCCCCTCTCCCCAGCTCTTGTCCCTGCTCCCTAACAGCCCTGCCCATCATTGCTGGTGTGGTTGTTAACCCTGCTGTGGTTAACCTTGCTGTGGTGCAGGAGAAAAAAGGCCTGGGTGAAGAGGTGGAGACCTGGGTGGAGGCTCCAGCTCTGTCACAAACAACAGAGTGGTCCTATGGAAATCCCTTCTCCTCTCTGGGCCTTGGTTTACTGCTCTGTAATGAGGCTTTGTAAGGTCCCTTGGTGGCGACTTGACTACTAACTTACAGGTTGGCAGTTCAAACCCATCCAGCAGCGCTGCAGAAGAAAGGCCTGGTGATGTGCTTCTGTATAGATTATAGCCAAGAAAATCCTATGCAGCAGTTCTACTCTGTAACACTTGGGGCCGCCATGAGTCAGAATTGACTCAACAGCGATGAGTTTGGTTTTAATGAGGCTTTATTACAGTCCCTGATGTAACAAGGTGACAGTGACGGTTTGACTATGCAGTGTAGCTCTGGGTTTGAGTCTCTATTCAAAGTGAGCAGCTGTGTGATCTTGGGTGAGTCCCTGAGCCTCAGTGTCTCTGTCTGTGAAATGGGGATGATAATATTCACCATACATGGTTGTGAGGGAGATTTATGGAGACAATGTACATCAAAAGTACTTCATAAACTGCCACAGTCTGTGCAAAGGTTGATTATGGTTTTTTCAAGCTCTCTCCCCTACCCTTGCTGCCCCCAATCTCAAATTCCAGTTAGGCAGCAGTGTCGGGGGTGCATGCAGCCAGAGCGGATTGTCAGGAGATGCAGCTTGGCCCTTTATCATGCCCTTTCCAGTTGTTGCCAGGAAGATGAGTGGAGTGGAGGGGTGAAGAGAGGAGTACGGGCTCATCTTTGGTTGCTATGGCGCCCCATCCTGGATTTGGCCATCTATCCTAATGGAGCAAAGGGCAGAGGGAGGAAGGGAGAGAGAGCCCTCCTGGCCCCTTCTCCTCCCCTCCCTTCCCTCTCTCTGTAGCAGATGGGGGGGGGTAGGGCGTCTGGATGCTGGATAAGAGGGGGAGGGGAGAGTTGTTTGCCTGGATTAAGACGGTTTGAGATGAAGGGCCACACTGAGAGAGGAGAGGGCAGGGCCCTCATGCCTACGTCCAGAAACCAGTGATGACGTTAGAGCAAGGAAAAAATAGGTGAGACAGCGCGAGCATTGAGAGAGAGGGCAGGAGAGAGGGAGAGGGAAAGCCAGGCTAGGATGTGTGGAGGCAGGCAGCCCCTGGGGCCAGCCTCTGCTGGGCTCTTCTGAGCTGTCAAATCCTCCAGGCAGCCAAGGCCCCAAGGTTCCTGAGAGCTGCCCGGGATGGGCACCAGGGCAGGAGTCATGCCCCCTTCTGTGTGGGAGCTGCTGGGTTGCTGCTTCCTCTGCAGCTGGGCTCTAGAGGGTCCACAGCCCCTCCTCTCTCTGCCCCCGCTGTCCTCCCAAGCTCAGCCAGGATCTGTGCCCAAGTGGGTGCCCTCGGAGGGGGCAGAGGCTGCCCTGGTTTTTCTCTATTCTGGAGATGCCAAGCAGCTGTTGGGGGCTAACTGCAGTGAGCGCTATGAAGCCCCTGGGGCAGGAGCCAAAGCAGGGCCCCCTCCAGTCTTACAGAGGGCAGCAGGCACCCTTGCCCAGGCCGCCAATTTCCTCAACATGCTGCTGCAAGCCAACGACATCCGTGAGTCCAGTGTGGAGGAGGATGTGGAGTGGTACCAGGCACTGGTTCGCAGCGTAGCCGAGGGGGACCCAAGAGCATACCGGGCTTTGCTGACCTTCAGCCCCCCACCAGGGGCCAGCCACCTCCAGCTGGCCCTGCAGGCCACCCGGATGGAGGAGGAGACCATCCTTCAAGACTTATCTGGGAGCAGGGTGCTGGAGGAGAGCCTGGCCAGGGACCTGGACACCCCTGCCCTGCAGAAGCGAGTGTTGACCAATGACCTAGGCAGCCTTGGTAGCCCCAAGTGGCCACGGGGGGATGGCTATGTGGGGGACATGCAGCATGTGAGGCTGTCTCCTCCCTTCCTGGAATGCCAGCAGGGTCGGCTCCGTCCTGGCTGGCTTATCACACTCTCAGCCACCTTCTACGGACTCAAGCCAGACCTCAGCCCGGAAGTCAGGTAAGTGGGTTTATGCAGGACTTGATGCATTTGTAGGCATGTGGCGGGGGTGGGGGGTTAGGCATAAGTACGGTGTGCATGGGCCACTTGGCACCCACATGTGTATGTCTGGGGGGCACAGATGTATTTGCAGTCAGTTCTTCAATCTAACTACGTGTTAATGCCTACAGGTGTAATGGTATATACTGTGTATGAATCAATCCATTTATATGTATTTCTCTGGGTATCTATTTGTACTTATGTATTTGAGCATACAAATGAAGGTCTATGAGTATGTGCATACATATGTAGGTATACATACATCTATGTGTAAAAAAAAAAAAACCCATTGCCGTCGACTCATAGTCCCATAGGGTTTCCAAGGAGCAGCTTGTGGATTTGAACTGCTGACCTTTTGGTTAGCAGCCAAATGCTTAAACCACTGTGCCACCAGGGCTCCACATCTATGTGTTGGTATCTACATATGAGTGTGTACAGATGTGTGCGTACAAATGGGCATAGGTCTTGGCCCCAGGTCTGAGTAGTGGGTACAGGAGGGGGCTTGGCATGGATGACAGAGACAACCCTGCACCAGACTTCTTAGAGGAGCCAGGTGGGCACTCCAGGAATTAAACCTACTGTTCTCTAATGACTTAGAGCTCTAAGAGGGGGCTTCCTCAGGGGAAGGCAAATTCAGGGGGTGGGGTGCACAGAACCAATGCCCTTCCTGTCCAAGAGTTGGCTGAGTCCCCAGGGTCACTCCCAATGGCCATCCTCCTACCTCAGACAGGATCCACTGCCCTGCCTGTCCTGTCCCAAGAGCCTGATACCCTTCAAACAACTGACCTCCTCCCTCAACCAGAGTAAAGTGGAGGGGAGCCCTATTGGCAAGGGGCAGCAAGTGGACATAGTACTGCAAGGCATTCAACCATCAACACTGGTTTTCTAGCTATTGTGTCCCCATTCATTGTCCCCAGCAGGGTCCCCCTCCTCCTGGCAGGCAGCCTGGCTCTTTGCCAGCTCTCTCCCCCACTTAGCCCAGAGCAGGGGTTGGGGAGCCACTGTACCAGGCTTTTCCATTCCACACCTTGTTTGCTGTGATCAATTCAGACCTGGCTTGGGCAGAGTGAGGGGGTGGTTAATAGCTGAGTGTTGTGTGTGTATGTTTGTGTGTACATGCAGTGGGAAAGTGTAAAAATCCCCTTCAGTCAGGTCATCAGAGCCTCAGCTCCCACATGTCCTGACATGCCCCCTCCCTCTAACTATTGATGGAAACCAGGAAATGATAGGATATTGGAAGGCTGAGTGGTGTGGGGAATAGCCTCGGGGGAGGAGGTTGTTGCCCACGGAGACAGTGAAGGTTAAGAGCGCTGCAGAAGTGGAAAGCATCTGTGTCCTTCCCTGGCACACTGCAGCCCACTGTGATAAGTTTGCAAGGCTTGCATTGCCCCATTGTCCGGTAGACATAAACACATGTCCACCTCCTCTTCCCTAACGGCCAATTCACTGCTCCAGGGGTCAGGTGCAGATGGACGTGGATCTTCAGAGCGTGGACATCAATCAGTGTGCCGGTGGCCCAGGCTGGTACTCTAACACACACCTGTGTGATCTCAACAGCACCCAGGTAAGGACAAGGAGGATCAGGGGAGGTGTACTAGGCTCCTGCCTGCCTGCCTGCCTCCCTCTTTCTAATCACTGCCAGTGCCCTGCTCCTAGTTCTGCTTACAGAACAAACCCAGCCTCTCAAGGCTTCAGGGAGTCCCTAGTGACTGGCAGAGGTGAGAGACCAGACTTCTAAAAAGTGAGGCCACTTGCAGCCTACCCCTCCCTACAGCCACTACCCGTGTGCTTGAAATCTCAGTGTCCCTCCCTCTCTGCTCTCTTGCTGGGTTTGCTCCCCAGGGCCACCTCCTGAGCCTCAGGTAATCATCCCCTTTCCTTCCTCTGGACAGTATTCTCCCTGTCAACAGAGCTCTGGACTCCTGCCTGGCCTACAAGAGGGTGTTTGTTAAAATAAATGGAATTGTGGGTTGGGATGTGGAAGGAATACAGCCAAAGGAGCTTTGACGAGCTCTGGAGCTGGTGAAGGTGAAGCAACACAGGCCATAAGCCAGCAACCACAGCCGCTGGTGTGGCTGTATCAAGACTGGTGGAGGGCAATGGCCGGTAATTCTGCAAGCCTGGCAGTGGGAAACCGGGAGGCCAGGGGACTAATTAGCTCCATGGTTTGCACTGGCTGCCTGCATGTTCCTGAGCAGAACTGAGCCCTGCAGCCTGCTGGGAGGTGGGGCAACTTGGGCATCGTTGTGTTCTGTGCACAGGTGACCCTGCTGCTCTGAAGGGCACGTGTGTTTGGAGCTGTAAGTCCAGGGATGGAGTAGGGCTCCCACTGTCCAGGCCACTTTTTTAACCCAGCCGCACTCACTTCTCTGGGTACACGTTGTCTGATAGTGCAGACTATGGCAGGAACGGAGCGGTCCAGAGGTCCAGGCAAGTGCAGCGGCTGGGCTACAGCTTCATAAGCACCACACTCTAACCCTTTCAGATGATGTCAGGGGCTGGATATGGAACCCCCCAAGGTTACCCCCTCCACCTGCCCCACTGATGTCTGTTCCTGGCCATGTCCACAGTAGATGTGACCTCATTCATGCACTCTTCTTCCCGGCCTGGCTCTGAGGTCTGCTCCATCCCCTGCTGGGCAAACATCAATGGGCGGAGGTGGAATAAAGAGCTGGCCTTGGCATCCCACCAGCCTGGCATTAGCCTGGCATTAGGGCTGGGGAAAACAGTCTTGTGCCAAAGCCAGATGGCCCCTGATGGAGGAAGCTGCTCCTCCATGGCGGCCCTTTCAACCCACCTGTGTGCCAAAGAAGGAGACCCTTTGAAGCAGGATGTAGACACTCAAGGTGTGCCTGGGCTCCAGCTCTCCCTGACTTCCACCTCCCCCCAGCACCGTGCCCTAGCAACAGCTGGGCACTGGGGAATAGGAGTTGTGTGGCTCCTTTCACTGCCAGTCTGAACAAAGGGGTGATCCATCCCCATAGTCTTTGCTTGCAATCTCTTTGAGAAAGCAGCATTTGTGGAGATGGAGGTGGATTTCCATCGAGGAAAGCCTTCCCAAGCACTAGGTGGGCTTCTGGTGGGATTCCCTAATGTAGACCCAGGTGCTATGGAGAGGGAGGCAGGTGGACCTTCCATCTCTTCCCAGGGAGGAAGAGCTCCCAGGGGAAGCCCCATATAAATACATAGCATATTTGTGTCCCCACAGTGTGTCCCCCTGGAGAGTCAGGGCTTTGTTCTTGGCCGCTACTTCTGCCGCTGCCGGCCTGGCTTCTTCAGGGCAAGCCGCTCTGGGGGTACGTACCTGTGGTGAGGGCCAGGCAGGTGGCTGGGCTTGAGGGACATCTGGGGAAGATAGACAGGGTCGGAGTAAGACACTGTGAAACTTGTGATACAAGGGCAGAAGGTGGGGAGGAGGAGAGGCAGGCAGGGTCCAGTTTGGAGGTGTCTGTGCCTTCTGAGAATGAGCCCACAACTTGCTGATCTAATGCAAATTGACCTCCCAATGAGCCCTAGTCTGGGATCACCTCTACCTGTTACCCTGCCCTCCCCGGGAGTACCTACTTCCTCAGTGCTTCCCCTCCTGGCCCTACCCTAGGGGCCACAGCCCATAGGAGAAAGGGAGGAGGGTGTGGTGACCACAGGCAGAGGTGACTGGGGACTCAGGAAGGAGACTCCAGCCATGCCCCTCTCCCTATACCCATCTTGTCCTTTATAGGGTTAGAGGAGAGTGCCACCCAGCCTACTGGGCAATTTGGGTCTCCACAAGGCAGCTCCGGGAGGCTGCTTCGGTGCCAGCCATGTCCTGAGGACTGCACCAGCTGCATAGATGCCACACCGTGCCTGGTGGAGGAGGCCCTGAGACTGCGAGCAGCAGTGCTGGCGTGCCAGGCCTGCTGCATGCTGGCTGTCTTCCTGAGCATGCTGGTCTCCTACCGCTGCCGCCGGAGCAAGGCAAGGAAGGCCCTACATCTCTCCTGCACACATGCCCTGTCCATCTCGGGTCCCTGGACCTGAAGACCTGAGACTACCTAAGACTACCTCAGGAGAAATGGGTTATGGTCTAAGACCAACTGACCTGTTTCCTCATCTGTAAAATTAAGGCATTGGACTTGATTCAACAATGTTTGTTGAGCATCTCCTCTATGCAAAACACTGCCTAGGCACTACGGGAAGAGATCTCAGTCTCCATGGAGCTCCCAGATTAGTGGAGGAAGCAGAATGTAATAAAATGACAATACAGGGAGACAAGGGCTAAGATGGAGGTGGGTATCAGAGAAGGGACCCAGGCATTCTGCCTCAGAAGGGATGGGAAAGACATTCTGGAGAACGTGCCATTCAAGCCAGGTTTGGCTTAAAACAAACAAATCCATTGCCATGGAGTTGATTCTGACTGATACTGACCCTATAGGACACGGTAGAACTGTCCCATAGGGTTTCTAAGGAGCAGCTGGTGGATTCCAACTGCCGGTCTTTTGGTGAGGAGCTGAATGCATAACGACTGTGCAACCAGGGCTCCAGGCTTGGCTTACTGCTTGTTTATCAGATGGAGAAGGGGATATCATATTCTAGACAAGGTGGCAGTCTGACCCAAAGCTTGGAGGCACATATGAGATCCTCTCACTCCTACAACCTCTGATTTGAGCCTAGGACGGCAACAAGGCCTAGGGTGGATGGGCCTGGGTGGGGCCTGAGGTAGGGTGGAGGGCTGTGTGAAACCTTGGCCTCACCCAGGAAAGGCTTAGTCTCAGAGGTGCTAAGAGCCTTGGGGCAGGAGTGGGGTATGGCTCTGAAGAGAGAGATGCTAATGTTACAGGGTGAAGCCTCAGCCTATGGCCACTGAGTGAGCCCTAAACAGGCCTGCGACCCTCCCACACTGCACCCTAGTCCAGGCTCCAACAACCCACTGCCGTACTCACCTGCCTCTCTTTTTCCTGGGTTCACAGAAGATCCGGGCGTCTGGGGTTATCCTGCTGGAAACCATCCTTTCTGGATCCCTACTACTCTACTTCCCTGTGAGTCCATAGCTAGAGGCTGGCCCCACCTTCCAGGACCTGCACAGCCCCAACCTGGCACCCTGAAAACGCTCAGAACCCCTTCTCCTCTCTGCCCTCTTGGGGGAATTCAGAGACTTCGAATTCTCCCTACTCATACCCCCGCAACGGCAGATGGTCTAGTGAGCAACCCAAACAAGTTACAGAACCTCTCTTGATACTGAAGCTGCTCCTCTATAGAATGGAGGTGATAATGCCTCTATTGCATGGCTGTTACGATTAGCAATAATGTATTCAGCATAAGGCCTAGCACATAGAAGGAACACAGTAGAGAGCAGCTATTTTTGTCACCTCTGCCCCCCAGGTCTTCATCCTATACTTCAAGCCCAGTGTATTCCGCTGCATCGCTCTCCGCTGGGTCCGGCTGCTGGGTTTTGTCATCGTCTACGGCACCATTATACTCAAGCTTTATAGGTAGAGTCTTGGGTGGACTTTGCTGTCATGCTGCTCACCCCAGGCCACTCCAGCTCATTCGTGGAATGGAGTTCTTCAAAGCGAGACCCTTGCCAGCCCCACTCCCCTGTGGCCCCATCATGATAGCCCTCCCCTCTATGCAATTTTCTGGGGGGAGAGAGGCAGTGCGTCATGGGAGGTGTGTGTGGAGGGGAGGGAAGCAATGGACGGAGGCAGCCCTTCCCCCTTTTCCACCATCCTCCAACCCTTGCAGAGTGCTCCAGCTGTTTCTGTCTCGAACGGCCCAGCGGGGCCCCCACCTGAGCAGCAGGCAGCTGCTGCGGCGCCTGTGGCTGCTCTTGCTACTTGTGCTGGGCTTCCTGGTGGTGTGGACAGCAGGGGTCCTGGAGCCAGGTGTCCAGCATTCGCCCCTGGTGACCCAAGGCCACACTCCCACTGGCCGCCACTTCTATCTATGTCACTACGATCGCTGGGACTACGTTATGGTTGTGGGTGAGCTGCTTCTGCTGAGTCCAGCCTCACCCTGGCCCGGCTCTGTGCCTCCAGTGGTCCTTCTATCCTGGTCCTCCTGCCTGTACCCAGACTCCTGGCCCTCAGCCCTCCCCAGCATGCCCTACAGAGAAGGGGGCGGCATGGCTGCTGAGGTAGTGAGACTCTCCCTCCCCATCCCACAGCCGAGATGCTGCTCCTGTGCTGGGGCAGCTTCCTCTGCTATACCACCCGGGCAGTGCCCTCGGCCTTCCATGAGCCACGCTACATGGGCATTGCCCTGCACAACGAGCTGCTGCTCTCTGCTGCCTTCCACGCAGCCAGGTGAGGCAGACCCACCTACCTATGGCTCCTCCACCCCAACACTGCTCCTCGCCTACCCAGGTGAAGGTACTCCCATCCCACGGCCATCCCTGCAACACTGATGTGCCTCAGCAAGGCGAGGAAGGCCTCTCACTTGTAGCTCTCTCCCCACCTCACAGATCCCCTCTTGCACCCCACGCCTCACCCAGGTGAGGAGGCCCCCAACACCCAAGGAGAGGAAGCATCTCCCACTCCTAATTCCTTTCCCATTCCTGTCGCCACCTCTCAGCCCCCCAATCATGCCCCTTCCCACAATGCTCCATTCCCCTGCTTTCTTCCCCCTCAAACCTCAGGCATACGAGCAGTAGGCCTGCTGTACGTGTGTCCCTAAGGACTTGGCCTTGTGGTGGAGGCAGACTCAACCCACTGGGTGGTCTTTAACAGAGCTGTGGAGCACAAGTCTGTGCTATGGGCAGCTCCAGAAGGCCAGTGGGAGTAGCCAGGAGGGCAAGAAGGAAGGGTGACCTCCTCACCCCACCCAGCACCTCCACAGACACTCAGGACTGGGGCTGGTGAGAAGAGCCAGTGAGACAGGTGAAGCGGAAGAGGCCACTCCCACCTGTAGCTAACTATCCCCCACCTGCCTCCAGGTTTGTGCTCGTTCCCTCCCTGCACCCGGACTGGACCCTCCTCCTCTTCTTCTTCCACACGCACAGCACAGTCACTGCCACACTGGCGCTGATCTTTATCCCCAAGGTGAGCCCCTTCCCCTCCTGGATACGAGGTGGGGTGTGTGTGTGCACGCAGACACGGACACAGACACAGAATGAGGCCGACCACTGTGGAGCTGCTGCTGTCACTGCAGCGACCACTCCAGGTCAGGGTGAGGACGACAGAAGGTGCTGGGGGTGAATGAGTCAGAGCAAGGAGCAGATATCAAGGAGGAGATGGGGAGCAAGGGGGAAACTACTGTTTGCTTCTGTTTCCAGTTCCTGGGCAAGGGAAATAAGAAGACCTAGGGCTGGAAGGATGGAGCCCTGGTGGCGCAGTGGTTAAGAGCTCGGCTGCTAACCAAAGGGTCAGCAGTTCAGATCCACCAGCCGCTCCTTGGAAACCCTATGGGGCAGTTCTACTCTGTCCTATAGCGTCGCTATGAGTTGGAATCGACTCGATGGCACCTAACAACAACGCAGGCAGGGGTCCTTTAAGACAGTTGAAAGGTTGGCAGACTTGGAGAGTTTATTTGGAAGCAGTTTCTTACAGAAAGATAGGTGGTAGAGATGAAGGGCATGGCTAGGAATTGCAGGGGTCGGGGGTTAGGACTATCCCTGGTCTCTGAGCTAGAGAAGATCAAGAGGATGAGAGGGAACAAAACTCTGTGGACCCCAAGGATTCAGAATCAGAGGGGAGGGGTAGAGGTTCATGAGGTAGACTTATTCCACATTTCAGGTGGGCATAGGAGTAGACAGGGAGCCAAGGTGAGTCTTTTCCCATTCATGTGCCTCCCCGGCCAGTTCCGGAAGCCGGGGGCCCCTACCCAGGAAGAGATCGTGGACGCAGTGTACGAGGATGAGCTAGACCTGCAGCACTCAGGCTCCTACCTCGACAGCAGCATCGCCTCAGCCTGGAGCGAGCGCAGCCTGGACACTGGTGACATTCGGGTGCGTGTTGCCCTCCCAGCCTCCTTCTGGTACTAGCTTTTTGGACTGGCAGAGGGTGCACTGTTGCCCTGCCACTTGGGCTGTGTGCTACTATCCCTCCCCTCCCCCTAGCTTTCCCTCTGTCCAAGACCTGCCTCCCTCGCTTTTCCACCCATCGCCCTAAACTGCTTCCCCTGACTCTGTTCAAAGGAGACCACACATACCACCCAAGTGAAAAGACCCCCACAGTTCCACAGCCCAGATCCCTGAGGCCCAGGCCACGTGGCAAGTTAGAGGCAGAGCCATGAGTAGCACCCTGATCCCTCGTATCCTCCACACCCACTCAGCAGGGGTATTGAGGTGGTGGCAGGCTAGGAAACCCCTCAGTCCCCAGCAAACCAGTATGGTTGGTCACCCGACGGCCAGCAGTGGGGCTGGGGTGGTTCGGGCAGTGAGTAGCCACCACGGATTTCCACACCAGGATCCCCTTCCCCTGGACCTGTCAGGTCTTAGAGAAAGAAAGTTCTTCCTGGGTCTTGTGTCAAAAAAGCACCCTTACTCTTACTTTCCTGCTCAAGGGGATCATTAGAGTTACAAGGACCCTAACAAGAGGTTCAGTGGGTAGGAAATGAGGAGACCTGGAAATCTAAGCCCATTGTTTTATAAGCCTTTAAGGTGCAAGAGCAATCTCAGGAAGACATTTCGTCCATCTCCTCCACCTCCACGTGGGTCCACCTCTACACCTGCCTTACTTACAGTCCCCCACATCCCCCAATTCTTTATCCCAAATGCCTCTGCCTCTTTCCCCCTTGCATCTTCCTGAGCTCTGCCTGCTCTGCTTTCTGCTCCCCTGAGTATAGGCTGAGCTGAGACTCCAACCCAGCAAGGAAGCCAGGGAGTGTGGAGGTGCACTGCCACCCACAATAGCACTTACCCTGGGCCCTCCACTTTCTGGAGCAGCAGCCAATCAATCTGCTCCCCCTAGGCTGACTCTGTGAAGAAATACAGAATATAAAAGAAGACAGACCTTCAAAGCCCCATTCTGTTATTTCCAGCTCAATATGACACTTTACACAAGCACTAGTTCCATCATTTCATATGAGTATTTTCTAAAAGCAGAGGCTCAGAGAGGTCAAGGAAACAGATGAGAGTCACATGGTGTGTCAGCAGTCTAGAATCAGGTTTTCCTGTCTCCTCAACTGGTGATTTACCACCAGACCACAGTGCCCCCAGGGAAGGGAGCGTATGCTGAGCCCTCAGAGCTGAGTGAATCCAGCTCAGACCCAGGCTGGTGCTAGTCTGGAGGAACAGTGAGATGAATTCTGAGAGTTTTAGAAGCAAGGAAGGGACACAGCTTGGTAGAAAAGAGATCTCTCAAAGAAAATGGCCTAAATAAGAGCTGATGGGAAGAAGAGTGCAGCCAGGGGATGGGGAGAGGTAGCCCTTCCTGCCTCAACATCAGCTCTGCTCTCTTCGCCCCTCCTCTCAGGATGAGCTGAAGAAGCTCTATGCCCAGCTAGAGGTCCACAAGACCAAGGAAATGGCTGCCAACAACCCCCACCTGCCCAAGAAGCGGGGCAGCTCACGCCAGGGGTTGGGCCGTTCCTTCATGAGGTACCTTGCTGAGTTCCCGGAAGCCCTGGCGCGGCAGCACTCCAGGGACTTGGGCTCCCTGGGCCGCAGCAGCCTGCCCGGCTCCTCCCGCCGCCGGCTCCTCAGCTCCAGCCTCCAGGAACCCGAGGGACCACCGGGCCTGTGCAAGTCCCACAGCACCTACGACCACCGCAAGGAGCAGGACCCTCCTCTCCTCGACTCACTGCTCAGGAGGAAGCTGGTGAAGAAGGTCTCGCGGACGGAGAGCCAGGAGTTGGTAGAGGGACTCCCTGTCCTCAGCTTCAGGTCTGCTAGCGCCCACAACCTGACAGTGGGAGAGAGGCTCCCCAGGGCGCGACCTGTCTCCCTGCATAAGTCGCTCAGTGTGGTGGGTGACTCCAGGGAAAAGGCCCTGCTCGTGGCCAGCCAGGCCTACCTGGAGGAGATCTATCAGCAGGCAAAGGAGCGAGAGGAGCAAAAGAAGGCAGGGGTGGCTGTAGCGAGCCCAGTGCAGAGGCCATCAGCCAAGAGGCTGGAGCGAACTTGGTGTGCCCCCCTGTCAGCCCCACCTTCCCCGGCCAAGAGGAGCAGCGTGGACAGCTCCCACACCTCTAGGCATCTTCATGAGGAGGCTGGGAGACAGCTGCCTCGCCCACCCATCAGGCACCAGGTCTCCACACCCATCTTGACCCTGTCTGGGGCCTGCCTGGGAGAGCCAAGGATGCTGTCACCCACTTCTACCTTGGCTCCAGCTCTGATGCCAGCTCCAGCCCCAACACCATCCCCTACCCTAGCACCTGTCCCAGCACCCCCTCAAAGCCCCAGCTTGCTCACCTATATCTGCCCCTGGGAGAATGTGGAACTGCCAGTCAGAAAAGAAAATGTGGCCCAAGAAGGCCCCTTAGGGCCAGAGCGAGGCAGCCACTCCCCTGCAACTGCTCGGGCCAGGATATGGAGGGCCCTCTCGGTTGCAGTAGAGAAAAGGGGGGCTGGTGAGAATGAAATGAACACAGAGGATGGGGGTTTCCAGGGGGAAGCTGAGGACGTGGATGAGGATAGGCCCAAAACCTTCTCTAAATCTCACAGCCTCAAGGTCCCTGTTCAGCAGGGTTCCATGCGCAGTCTGGGACTGGCTATCAAAGCTCTAACACGTTCTCAGAGCACATACCGAGAGAAGGAGAGCAGGGAAGAGAGTCCTGAGAGAGGGGAGAAGGGCAGAGCTTCAGGAGAGGGGGTGGGGGCTTCCCCGAGATCTCCCAGGGTGGGCCGGCCCAAGGTGGTGAGTAAGCAGGCCGCCCTTGCCCCCTGCGATGATGAGGAGTCCTTCCAGAATCAACAGAACGCTCACACCAGCAGAATGCTCCTAGTCTGTCACCAGGAGGGCAGCAGGGAACAAGACAAAGGCAGGAAGACAGCCCAGGGCCTGGGGGACGGGAAAACTAAGAAAGCAGGTAAAACAGGGCCTGCCACACTGAGACAAGGCAGACAGGGCACAGTTGGGGAAAAAAGTGGTAAGCGAGCAAAAGAAGCCCCTGGGGGGTGGCAGGAACGGCCTAAAGCTAGCCTCCAGCCCCTGGGCAGTGCTGACCACAGAGTGGCCGAGGTATGTCCCTGGGAAGTTGCCAAGTCAGGAATGTATCTGCTTGACAGTAGCAACAAGGTTGAAATCTGCCCCTGGGAGGTGAGTGAAGGAACCCCTGAGAGGGGAATACTAAGGCAGGATCTAGAAGATAACTCCCAAGAAGACAGGGGGAAAGCCCCAGAAAAACCAGAGCCCAAAGTTGTGGTTGCCAGCACTCAGAAAAAGCCAGAGAGGCTGGTAAGGGGGCAGGAGGCGGTGTGTCCCTGGGAGGGTACTGATCCTGGGGGACTGTCCTCTCAGCTAGCCCCTCACAACACTGACAGAACCAAGGGCAGGTCTGAGGCAGTGGGCAGTGGGGAGGCTAGGGAGGTGGCTATGTGTTGGTGGGAAGCCACTGGCCCAGATGCTTATAAAGCTGAAACGGCCAAGACAGAGCTCTGTCCCTGGGAAGCAAGTGAAGGAAGAGAGAGTGGGAAGCCAGCCCAGGAGGTAGTGAAGGAGCTCCCCAAGGAAAAGCAGAAAACCCCCGAGAAAGCAACCTTTTGGAAAGAACAGAAGCTAGGTGGAGACTGGGAGTCTCTCTGTCCATGGGAGAGTACAGAGTTTTTGGGTCCCTCAGCAGTCTCGACTCAGGTGTCAGAAACCCCAGAGTGCTCAGGGAGTTTGGGCAGTAGTGTCACTGAGGTGTGTCCACGGGAGGCAGGAGATGCTCCTGCTACCAGGAAAGCCGAGATCTGTCCCTGGGAGCTGGACGCTGGCATAATGGAGAAAGAAACAGCAAATCAGGGGACAGGTGGAGAATCTCTCCAGAAAAAGGGAAAAGCTTCCAGAAAAGAGAGCTCTGGAGAGATGGAAGAACAAGCTGTGAAAACACTGGAGACATTAAGTCAACAGCAGGAGTCAGTCCGTGCCTGGGAGAGCACAGCCCTGGAGCACTCCAGCCCACGTGCAGACAATTCCTCACCCAAAGCTAGGGGCCAACGCCTCAACACTGAAGGAAGCAGAGTGATGCAGGTGTGTCCCCGGGAAGATAGCAAGCCAGAGATAAAGGAAGCAATACCTGCCAAAGCAGAAATTTGTCCCTGGGATGTAAATGACAGAACAGAGGACTGGACATCGGGACAAGCTCCAAAAGGAGGTGAATCTCAAAAGGATCGGGAGAAAATGCCTGGACAACCAGGAATCAAAGAAGCAGATGTCACAGCTTGGGAAAAGCCCGAGGGGCAGACCCCACAGCAGGAAGCAGTGTGTCCCCAGGAGAGGGTGGACCCTGGCAGTCTCTCCCCACAGTTAGTCTCTCAAGACACAGACAAACCCAAAGCCAGTTTCCAGATGTCAGGCAGTATGGAAAGCAAAACTGTGGAGATCTGCCCGTGGGACGTGGAGGAGACCCTGACTGCAGAGAAGGCAAACATCTGTCCCTGGGAGGTAAGTGCTAGAGCAGTGCAGGAAAGGGCTCTGGGAGAGGAGGCCATTAGGAACTTTGCAAATGATACAGGAAAAGCTTCCACAGATTCTGGGCCCAGTGAGAGAGCTGTTACTACTCCAAAGAAGCCAGAGAGGCCGGCTGGAGAGCAGGAGGTGGCTTGTCCCTGGGAAGGCTTGGATCCAGGGGGCTCCCCTCAGCATTCACATGCTCTGGACTCTGATACATCAAAAGCTGGACCCCAGGACCTGGACAGTGTTGGGTGTAGGCCAGCTGAGGTATGTTCCTGGGAAGGGGAGGAAGCACCTACCAGTGACAACGCTGAGATATGTCCCTGGGAAGTGAACGAAGGAGCGACTGAGAAGGGACTGGAACAGGAGCTGGGGAGTAAGTCAGCAGGGCAAAGGAAGAAAACTCTAGAAAAAGGGAGACTTACCTCCCTGGGAGAAGACATATCAAAACTGAGTCAGGAGCAGGAACCTGTTTGTCCTTGGGAGAACACAGACTTGCGGGGACCTTCTGCTCAGGCCCCCGAAGTCTCAGGCTTATCACACAGCATGAGTAGCAATGTGGCAGAGGGACATTCCTTAGAAGTGAGTGATGAGGCAGTAGAACAAGAAGGCCTGAGGCAAGACCTAAAGAGGGGCTCCCTTCTGGAACACATGCTACCCCAAGAAAAAGTTGCATGTTCAAAAGCAGAATTCACTATTGAAGATGGGGAAAGCACAAACAAGGAGCTGCAATCTGTCTGTCCATGGGAAAGCTTGGCCCCGAGGGACTTCTTCTCCCACCCAGACACACAGCACACGGACCAACAGAAAGCCGGCTCCCATGGGTGGGTCAGTGTTGGGGGCAGGGTCGCTGAGGTGTGCCCATGGGATGCTCCTGAGCCAGATGCTTATCAACCTGACAGCAGCGCCAAGGACGAGATCTGTCCCTGGGAGGGGAGTGAAGGAATTCCTGAGAAAGAGGTGTCAAGACAGGATGGAAAAGGGGAACCTCAAGAGGAGAAGGGGAAAGCCCCAGAAAAATCAGAGCCCAAAGATATGGCAGTTCAGAAAAAGCCAGAGAAAGCTGACAGGAAGCAGGAGGCTGTGTGTCCCTGGGAGGATCAAGATTGTGGGGGTCCGTCTCCACAACCAGCCCCACAAGCTTTTGAGAGAAGCAAAGGCAGTGCTGAGGCAGCAGGCGGTATGGAGGCCAGGGTAGCAGATGTTTCTCTGTGGGAAGCAGAAGAGGCTCCCTCTGCCAAGAAAGCAGAGATCTGCCCCTGGGAGATGAGTAAAGGAGCAGCAGAGAAAGAAGGACTGCAACAGGAGGCGGACAGAGGCTCACAAGGGCAAGGAGAGATATTCTTTCAAAAGGCAGGGTCTGGAGGGACTGAAGAACACTTTTTGAAAGCAGCAGCAAAACACAGCAGAGAGCAGGAGATAGTTTGCCCATGGGAAGGCACAGATTCAGGGAGGCTCTTCCTCCAGCCAGATGCCCTGGACACTGACCAACCCAAAGTTAATCCCCATGGAGCAAGCAGTCTGGGGAGCAGGACAGGAGAGCTGTGTCGATGGGAAGTCACAGATCCAGAAGGAAACACAATAAGGGGCACAATGGCAGAAATTTATCCCTGGGAGGGAACTGGAATCTCATCTAAGGAATCTGGCCTCTTGGCTCTAACAGCAACTCAGACAGAAATGTTCATCCCCACAGCCCACAAGAAAACATCATGCCTTTCAGTCTACAGACCTCTGGGAAGCTTCCTTTCAGAAAGCAAAAGCCCCCACCCTCAAGTGAGCCAGCCAGATAGTACTTTTACCCTGGAAGGTGGCAGGGAATCCCAGGGACCTTCAGGGCTGGGACCAGGAACCAGCTTAGCTCCAGAGCCAAGTCTCCAAGAAGCCGAAGCTCAGAAGTCTTCCTCCATAACTGAAGACCAAGAAGAAGCAATCTCTAAAACTCAAAATGAAGAACTCACCCTTCCAAATGTCTATCCTTGGGACCGGGAGTAACAACTTCATCAGGTGAGGTCAAACAAAGAGCTAGTTTTCAGGAATCAAGGTCCTTTCCAAGTCCTAGAAGTTCCCAAAGAGTCGAATCAAAAACACCTGGCCACATCCCCTCCCCAGGAAGGCCAGAAATCAACAGATTCCAAAACTGAATTGTACAAGGAGGGAGCAAGCAGCTTGGACCCTAACAGGGAGTCCCACCTTCTCTTCACCTTTAACTCTTCTTCCTGTTCCAGGGGACAAAGCCTGCGCCTCCTGCTTCTTACGAATCCTCCTATCCAGCGAGAGTACTCATACAAGCCATCTGTGTCCAACCACTCACTTGTAAAGCCAACGTTAGGAGTGAGAGGAAGACAGTGCCCAGCCCACAATGTCTCATAGCAAGACCCCATTCTTCTCTGAAGCCTATAAAGGGCCGTTTCTTGAGAAGAAACTCTAAACTACACAAGGTACTGGTCATACAGGGACTGTGGACCATAGAAAACTCCTGACCCAGAGATTTATCTGTCTGCAATGATGGCTGTGGTATACCTGGGATGGGACAGCTATAAAGATCACCACAGGAAGCTTAAGAAGCCACTTAATTCATGTTTAAACAAGACAAATAATTTTGACTTTGGATCCCTGTTTCTGCTTTATTGATTCTCAAATCTGCCCTGCTTGACTGCTGAAGTAGAGATGCTCAGGCATTCTTACACCCATACAACACCTGACATCCAGAGTAACACCAGACACAGAGAACACAGAAGAAAAGGTGGTTTCTCTAGGTCTTCCCCACGCTGGTCAAGGCAGAGTTCTCCCTTCAAGAGTATCTTGCAGTCCAAGAGGCATGCTTTCTGCTGGCTTACTAGCTTTTCTTAGATGCTCTCCCCTTCTCCCTGCCCCATCTCTTGCCAGTCTCCAGAGTGCATCTCACTGGCTCATTCTCCTCCTTCCAGCCTTTTAGTGCTGTCATCAAAGGGGCCCCTCTCTACTGCCAATGCAACTGGAGCCAAGGAGATCTCTGGTTCCGATGTGAGAACCACTCTAAATCATTTGCTCCCTAACAAGGGGCTCATATCACAATCTCCTTCCCAGAGAAGCCTGAGAAAGAAAGGCGGCCCTGTTTACAGCCAGCACTGTAACTGCTTTTGCTCTCAGAAAGAATAGTGCAATGGGGCAGGTTAGAGGCCTGAGAGCTGGGAAAAAGATGTCGTGTAAATACAAAGCCTTCTTTTTTAGAAAGCTCTCTCTAGCTTGGCTCTCTTCTCTCAATAGTCAGTTCAGGCTACCCTTGCCTAAGAAATGCTAGCTAGGTGAGTGCTGCAATTAGAAGATACTACCAGAGGGAAACAAGGGAAACAGAGGGAAACTCTAGTACAAAGAAGTCCCAGGACTGGCAGGAGAGAAGTGACGTTGGAAACAGGCAGGCTAAGTCCTGCCCTCTAACTGTAAAGATACTGATGTCATTCGTATGAATGAAAAAGTTAAAACAAGGAGACCCAGTACCCAATAGGAAAAAAAATAAGTCAGTATGCAAATACTTTAGACAGTTAAAGTACTATATAGAAAAAGTAGCAAAGGGCTCCATTTCCAAAAGGGAACAGCACAAGGAATAGAGAAACCCACTGTCTTTCAGGGTCCAGATGCCCTCCCATTTACCCTTGCTTTGGGTTTCAGAGCAGTAATGAAGTCTGTTGATGCTCTGGGCTCTGGTGAATTAACCCCACAGCTTCTGCATCAATCTCTGCTCACTGTCCTCCCCAAAACAATCCTATTGGGTCTGGTTTAGTTGGGAACAGCAAAGTTGTACCCACATTCATACATGGGGAATAAAATAAAGAATGCTTTTTCTTGACCAACACAGTTGGCTCTAGTTTATTGATAGTAGTGATTTTCTTTTGTCAAAGTTTTTGAACAGGAGTGACAGACAGGTAAAGAAAGAACAATGGCTGCTTCCAAAGTCCAAAGTGACAACATTGCAGCCTTCAGGCCTTGGAGGTAGTCTGGCTAATTCTCTGCCAGTGCTGCTGTGGGGCTGACAGTGCAGATGATAGTCTCTGCCTGGCCCTTCCAGCCAATCCTTCACATCTGGGGCCATTTGCTCAGTTGGATTCGGTTCCAAGGGAAATGAAAATTGCATTTATCCTCTTGCTCCCTGGTGGCAGCTGTTGCTTAGCTGCGATTTAGGATTATCTAGAGACCCTGAGACAGATCCAGGGGAGTGGGGGTGAAACAATTTATTTGTAGCACTGCTTTCACATATTCAGAGAAACCAATGTTATCATTTTCCCGTTAAGTGTGCTTTTTCGTTTCTCTGCTTCCCCACCTTCCCTGGATTACCTCCCCCTCCGCCATGCTCCCCAGCTGTAGCTCCTGCTCAAAGCACTTCCCCTCTCATTTTGCTTTAATCCAGGGCTCAGGCAAAGAGGATGTGACCAAACCTCACTTGGACAGTAATGCTGCAAGCTCATGTACATTTTAAGCCAAAAGGGTTGAGACTAAGCAGCATGACGAGAGTGGCTGTTTTGGATTAATCCACCAGTGTTGTTTCTTCCCTAAGTGTTTCCATAGTCAGCACTTAGCAGCTGTTGTAAAAATACCAATTTTCCCCAGTGAGGCCCAACCTGCTTACTCCTTAGCTAAGATGGTAGCTTTAGAAAGACTGAAGAATTAAACTAGTCTCGATCTGATTCCAGTTTCTTTGGACTCTATTCACCAGACAAGGTCAAAATAGATTAATCCTTACCCCAAATAACAAAATCCTTTGGGGGTAAAAAAAAAAAAAGAAAAAAGCTAAGTTTTAAAAAAACAGAAAGTATAAAAATTAAGAGAAGCCCACTATGTGTTGATAAAAGCAATAGTACTATCAGCCAGCCTGTACCTGGTACAGCGATTTTCCTTGTCATACCTCAAATGATCCCAGGATACACAAACCTATGAAATCCACATTCTCCTCCTGATAACCCAGCTGGAGCAAAGAAACAAAGAGGGGCTAGCTGCTTCATTCAACACAGGTTCATACTCTGGTACCTTTGCCTTCCCAATGCTGGGAAGAATAGTCACCATTTCCAGGAGGTGCCAGAAATCAGGGAACCAAAGCTCATAGATGGATTTCCCAAATGTATCAACCCCTCCACGGCCCCTGCCTCTACCCAGGCTTCCTGGGATCACACCAGGATACAGCTGATAATTAAGAACACAATCCAAAGCCTAAGGGTTACATGACTTCATTGCCCTTACATTCTCCTATGAAATACAAACACTGGTTCAGAGAGTCTGTGTACGAGAAAGACTCTCTTTAATGATACAATATTATATAAGCACTAATAATTTTCCCCAAGTCTGGATTTCACAGAAGTCATATCACTCACAACTAAGCCTGTCTTCCGCTTCTGCTATTTGAAGGCTGGTCTACCTCCAACCTGAATCAGGGCAAATGTACGGAACCCATCAGAATTTTTTCAACATCCTGATAGTGTTTTATTTCAGACTACGATCCCTGCCCTTTGATTAGAAAGAGAACGCTCCCAGTTTGCACTTGACATGCACTGATGTGGGAAAAACTGGTATCAGACGTTCTCTGAAATATACCATTTTTCGTCTAGACTCAGAAGCTAGATATACAATTTAAAACAAGGAAGAAGTAGAGGTCCATGGCTGTGCATACCAGCCACCCACCTGGGCCCAGACATGAGCCATGGTTGTTGAGGATGACACTGCTGAAAAGACTCAAGAATGACAGATGAGAACAAAGGTAGTTCTTTCTACTGTATGGCTGATGCAGATGACTTCATGGCTCCCAGACTCCAGACTTCACAGCTTCCAGCCACCTCATTAGCCATCCTTTACCTCAGGGATCATTCCTGCCATCAGGCTAGCTGAGGTTTATTGGCCTCCCCTTGTGGTTCTTCATAGTCTTCCCAGGGTTTCAGCTGGGGGCCAGGGATCATCACCGTCTGAAAGAGCAGGAAGCTGAGTTATCTACCAACCAAGCCCATGACTCATCCAGGACCCACTCCTCCAGGATTCCCCTTCCCTGGTGCTGCATCACTTCCTGTCTCCACTAGATGGAACCCGTGACTTAGGAGCCAAAACTACTGCCTCAACCATGCAAGATGCCTTACCTTAAGGATAGGCTGCTTAGGGGGTGCCCACTGGGGGACAATCTTGCCATGCATTCTCCAGCTCCCATAGGGGTTCATCAGGTGCTTTTCAAACACAACATATTCTAGGACATCCTTGGGTACATCTTCCTGTCCATACATCAACCGACCAAACCGGTCATAGATGGCCAGAATCTGCAAGGATGAAAGCAAATCCAGCCTTAGTTCTTGGAATTTTATTTTTGCCACACAAATATGAAACAACTATAACAAAAATTTTTAATGGGTAACCACAACTACCACGGCCTCCACCAGACTGAATCCAGAACAAGTAGATGATGCTCGGCTACCACTACTGACTGCTCTGACAGGGATCACAAGAGAGGGTCCCTGACAGAGCTGGGGAAAAATGTAGAACAAAATTCTAACTCACAAAAAAAGACTAGACTTACTGGCCTGACAGAGACTGGAGAAACCGCAAGAGTATGGCCCCTGGACATGCTTTTAGCTCAGTAATGAAGTCACTCCCCAGGTTCACCCTTCAGCCAAAGATTAGACAGCCCCATAAAACAAAATGAGATTAATGGGGCACAACAGCCCAGGAACGAGGACTAGAAGGCAGGAGGGGACAGGAAAACTGGTAATAGGGAACCCAAGGTTGAGAAGGAAGAGTGTTGACATGTGGTGGGGTTGTTAACCAATGTCATAAAACAATATGTGTACTAACTGTTTAATGAGAAACTATTTGTTCTGTAAACCGTCATCTAAAGTACAATAAAAAAAATTTTTTTTAATGGGTGGGAAAAAAATTATCTCAGAATTCTGAAGGTAGACTAATTGATCAACTACTGACTCTTTACTCTTAAAGCCTGATGGGGGTGGAGGAATGGGAAGGAGGGAGTCAAGGCCAGGGAGGATGGGGCAAACAGCCTCACGATGTGCCTTAGAGAGCTAACATCTACTGGTGGGAAGCGGGTAGTGACAGAGCAGAGAAAGCCACGGTGAACCTTTCCTTAGAACTTTGAGTCCTGGGCAGCTGTGCCCAGCACTCCAGAAGTAGGTGCCCACCCTGAGAGTGAAGAAAAGCTGGGAGGAGAGCGGGGTTGGTGACTCTACCTGCCGGGTGTGCATGCGTACGGTGACCTGGCCATACATGTTGCCCTGGTTCACCAGGCTTGAATAGCGAACCTGAACCACCTGGGGTGGCTCTAAAGATTCCACGAAACTCCAGCGGACGGTCTTATATTTGATGTCCCAGACCATGTCCTAAGGGCAGAGGAGAATAAGTTTAACTGGTGTTTTCCCTCCTTTTAGGGAAGCTGGTCCTATCACATCTGCTCTCGCTTCCTGTAATACTACAGCCAACACCCAACATGTCCCCCGAAATGCCTTCTAGCATTTCCCTCACCTTCCAAGGTTTTGATTAAGCTACTGTTCATCTGGAATATACCTCATGACAACTCTCTTTTCATCTAAATCATAACTCTTGAAGATCCTTCTCCAAATTAATGAAAACCACCCTCCATACTGCCAGTATACCCAATTCACCATTATCCCTTCCGTATACTTTCATAATCTGCTAATTACTGCATGTATTTCTGTTGACCACATATATGTTTCTTTTTTTTTTTCCTTACCTTTCAGTAGTGGAAAGTGGAAATTTCACAGGGAAAAAAAGCTAAACTGTTAAGGCTACATTAGCTGTACTTGTCTCTAGCATGATTAGGCTGAATTAATAGAAACTGAAGTTCTTATTCTGAAACCTCTAACTAAACCAAAGTGTCTTCATTCTTAGTTCTCTCCCAAGAGTGCCTAGCTCCACAGTTAGCACACAATATAAGCCTCATGAATTCTTGTTAAATACTTCATTACACTGTAGGCATGTGGAGGTCTGGCCTAACATAGCCCACTTCCTGACCTCAGTATCTGCACTCTGTGGTTTCAGTACTGCTTGCTGATGGACTTCCTCTTTCCTCATTTGCCAAGGCCCTTACCAGAGTTTGTGGCAAGTCACTATCACTAAATAATGGAACTTAAACTTGGGCCTTAAACTTCCTGCACTTCCAAAACTGATCCTTCCTAAGAAAACCAAAGGTGATGTCTAGAATCTGCCCACTCAGGCGTCCCCACAGTTCTAAGGAGGATGAGAACCTACCGGAAAACAGTGTTCGGTAACCAAGGTATGAAGCCGATCATGGTCTGAACTAAAAAAGAAAGAGATATATATCATTGACTCCTGCTTTTATGATACCATATATAGAATTTGAAAATGGCCCTGAGAACAGAAAACAGTTCAATTTTACAAACATTTTCTGTACATTACAAGCCAAGTAATGTGCTAAGTTCTAGGGACATAGAGATGAATAACATGATTTATCAGAAAACCTTGAGATCTAATAGCAGAGTAAAGTTATGTGTGAATTTGAGGAACAAAAAGAAATTTCTGTCATTACCATAGGTCCTTAAGATGGGCAAGAGACCCTCACTGGGACATGGGAAATGATTTCTGCTCTAAGCTGGTATGGGCAATAAAGTCCAACACAAATAATAACCAAGGGCTCATCTTATTTCCTCTTACCTCTGACACATCAGTACCAACTAGCTTGGTACTAACGTACCTCATCTTAGTAAGATGATCTTACACTAACATCTTTGAACCTAGCCAAAAGATAATCTGTCTTTTCTGGTCCTTTCCTTCCACCTTTGCTGCTGCTAGAGTGGCCAAGTTATACTGACTGTATGCCATCATAGTTAGAAAACAAACAGCAAGCCCCAGCTCCTGCAGATACAAGATTTTAGGAGGGTTCCCTAACTGAGGGATCTTAAATAAACCTAAGACCACAGACTAGCTTCTTTCCAATACACATATGATTTTCCGCCATAGTTTAATATATTCTGGAGAGTTTAACTCTTTGTCCCCTTTGAAAAATCTCATCTCTAATTCTGAGTGGGGAAGATATTAGTTCTAACATGTCTATCTGCTTAATTTTCACCTCTATCCCTAAAAGGAAAGAGTCCAAGTCATTTGCCCCACTGTACCTCTAAGCTAGAACAGACTGAGTTGTAGTGACAGCTACCATGACCATAGCTGCAACCTCTGAATGAACTCTTCCTCCTCACTATCCTGGCTCAGAAATCTTCAGTAGAAATAAATTATTTTTTCTATGAGTTTGCTTACTATTTTGCAGTAGAACTTACACTGAGAAATAAAAGAAGACATAAGTTCTGGCAACATAATGGACTGAGCTAATGTTGAAACTATTCCCACGATAAACATCTAGAAATGTTGGATCAAATGTAACGACACATACACATACACACACACACAGACTCTTAAATACTCTAGCCTAGTTCACAAGAAAGGTAAATCCCCAGATGCCATAAAGGAAGAGGGAGCTAAAAGCCCAAATGGAAAGCATGCAAGCTGATACTACGATAGCCTGAGGGATAATTAATGGATCCAGAAATAGGATCTAATGGCACTAGAGCTTGACTTTTCCCTGAAACATTGGATTCTTGAAGAGCAGGGAGTTGGCATGACCCTCAACAGGTTGCGGCTGCAAGAAAGGGAGACTAGAAAAATAGCCAACCTAGAGACAAAGTCTATCTCTGTCCAGGACTCTGAGTGAAAAAACAAAACAAACCAATGATAACAAAAAGCTGTGAAAAATTAAGACCCCAAGCCCACAATATATACTCAGATTTGGACATAGAATTTGTTACCTATGAGGTATAGAAATTCCTAAGCTAAGAAATTAACATAAAAACTGATACCTGGCCAATAACAACCCTGGGGTGCATGGCAGAAGCAAACACAAAGCCTCTATGGAAATATATTCATAACTCCGGTTGCTCAGAATTCCCTCAGATAAAACAATTAGTGTCTCAAGAATTTGAGATAACAGAGCAGCTCAAAAGAATCTATAAATTGGGTAAGTTTAAGGAGATAAAAGAAAGAATTTTATAAAAAGAAAAAAAAAGCAAAGAATTGTAGAAAAGAAAAAAGTTACGGAAAAGGACAAAATACAACAATGAAATAAAAAATATAAAAAACTCACTGACTAGGCAAAATTAGACACAGCTGATGAGAGAATCAGTAAACTTGAAGACAGATATAAAGAAACTGCCTAAACTACAGCACAGAGAGATAAAAAAAAAGAAAACATAAGTGGGGAGTGATGTCATAGAAGATGGCAGAAGAGGAAGCTGCATGAATCAGTCCTTCCACTGAAACTATTACTGAGCCTGCAAGAACTATTTGAAATCAACTATTTCAGAACTCTGAGCTGAACATTTGCAGCATCCAGGGGAGTCCCTGCTGAAGAAAGAAGCTGGGAAGTTTTGGAGAATTTCAGCATGTCACGTAGCAACTACCACTCTCTAAACCCTAGCCCTACGGCAGCCGTGGGGACAGTGACTCATGTTCCTGGTGCAGCTTTTTGGTGCCAGGATGGGCAATAAGAACCCTGTTCTTCAAAAACTGGGGTCTGTGTTTTGATCTGTCTGGCAGATCAAAGCTGCTTCCTAGGCAGCGGCAACTGTCAAAAATCTTAAAGAGACAGACTAGTTTTTCTTAAAAAACAAGTTAGATGAGATAATGGCTGGAATAAAAGCATTCTAAGATTCTTGTAATGCTAAGTCAAAAATGCACACTAAGAAGAGAGACTAGATAACTGAGAGCTCCTAAAAATCAAACACTTATGCTCATCAAAAGACTTCACCAAAAGAGTCAAAAGACAACCTACAGACTGGGAAAAAAATTTCGCCTACGACAAATTCGACAAGCATCTAATTTCTAAAATCTACAAGATACTGCAAAACCTCAACAACAAAAAGACAAATAAACCAATTAAAAAATAGGCAAAGGATATGAACCGGCACTTCACCAAAGAAGATATTCAGGTGGCTAACAGACACATGAAGAAACGCTCACGATCATTAGCCATTAGAGAAATGCAAACCAAAACTACAATGAGATACCATCTCACCCCAACAAGGCTAGCATTAATCCAAAAAACACAAAATAATAAATAATGGAGAGGTTATGGAGAGACTGGAACACTTATACACTGTCAGTGGGAATGTAAAATGGTACAACCACTTTGGAAATCGATTTGGCACTTCCTTAAAGAACTAGAAACGGAAGTACCTTATGATCCAGCAATCCCACTCCTTGGAATATATCCGAGAGAAATAAGAGCTGTCACACGAATAGATATATGCACACCCACGTTCACTGCAGCACTGTTCACAATAGCAAAAAGATGGAAACAACCTAGGTGCCCATCAATGGACGAATGAATAAACAAATTATGATATACTCACACAATGGAATACTATGCAACAATAAAGAACAACGACGAAGCTGTGAAACATAACATGGAGGAATCTGGAGGGCATTATGCTGAGTGAATTTAGTCAGTCACAGAAGGACAAATATTATATAAGACCTCTATTATAAGAACTCAAGGAAAGCTTTAAACACAGAAGAAAACATTCTTTGATGGTTGCGAGGGTGGGGAGGGAGGGTAAGGGTTATTTACTAACTAGATAGTAGACAAGAATTATCTTAGGTGAAGAGAAGGACAGTACACACTACAGGGGAAGTCAGCACAACTGGAATAAACCAAAGCTAAGAAGTTTCCTGAATACAATCAAACACTTCAAGAGACAGAGTAGCAGGTTCCGGGGGCTGGGGACCATGCTTTCAGGGGATATCTAGGTCAACTGGCATAACAAAGTTTATTAAGAAAATGTTCTGCATCCTACGTTGGTGAGTGGTGTCTGGGGTCTCAAAACCTTGCAAGCGGCCATCTAAGATACATCAATTGGTCTCAACCACCTGGAGTAAAGGCGAATGAAGAACACCAAAGACACAAGGAAAATATTAGCCTAAGAGACAGAAATGGCCACATAAACCAGAGACTTCATCAGCCTGAGACCAGAAAAACTAGATGATGCCCAGCTACCAGCAATGACCGCCCTGACAGGGAATACAACAGAGAGTCCCTGATGGAGCAGGAGAAAGGTGGTGTACAGAACTCAAATTCTAGTAAGAAGACCAGACTTAATGGTCTGACTGAGACTGGAGGAATCCCAGAAAGCATGGCTGTCGGACACTCTCTCAGCCCAGAACTAAAACAATTTCTGAGGCCAACTCTTCAGACAAAGATTGGACTGGACTGTGGGACATAAAATGATACTCGTGAAGAGTGTGCTTCTTACCTCGAGTAGATACATGAGACTAAACGGGTAGCTTCTGTCCGGAGGTGAGATGAGAAGGCAGAGAGGGTTAGGAAGGCAGAGAGGGTTAGGAGCTGGCTGAATGGACATGGGAAATCAGGGGTGGAAAGGAGGAGTGTGCTATCACAGTATAGGGAGAACAATTAGGGTCACATAACAATGTATGTATAAATTTTTGTATAAGAGACTAACTTGAAATGTAAACTTTCACTTGAACTACAATAATAAACAAAAAAAAAAAAGAATGCATGTTAAGCACTGCTGGTGGGAATGCAAAATGGTGCAGCCATTTTGGAAAACGATATGGTATTTCCTTAAAAAACTAGAAATAGAAATACCATACGATCCAATAATCCCACTCCTAGGAATAAGAGCTGTCACACAAATAGACATATGCACACACGTTCACTGCAGCATTATTCACAATAGCAAAAAGATGGAAACAACCTAAGTGTCCATTATCAGATGAATGGATAAACAAACTATGGTACATACACACAATCGAATACCATGCAACGATGAATCTGCAAAACGTCTCACAATACGGATGAATCTGGAGGGTGTTATGCTGAGCGAAATAAGCCAATTACAAAAGGACAAATACTTATGAGACCACTACTATAAAAATTCATGAAAAGGTTTATACACAGAAAGAAACAATCTTTGATAGTTATGAGGGAGGGGAGGAGTAGGGAGGGAAAAACACTAACTAGACAATAGGGACGTGGAAACTTCGGTGAAGGGTAAGACAGTACACAATATTGGGGAAGTAAGTACAACTTGACCAAGTTAAAGTCATAGATGCTTCACAGACACATCCTAACTCGCTGAGAGATCAAATCACTGAGGTGAGGGCTGGGGACCATGGTTTCGGGGGACATCTAGCTCAACTGGCAAAACACAGTTATAAAGAAAATGTTCTACATCCTACTTTGGTGAGTAACGTCTAGGGCCTTAAAAGCTTGTGAGCGGCCATCTAAGATACTCCACTGGTCCCACCCCTTCTGGAGCAAGGGAGAAAGAAAAAAACCAAAGACACAAGGGAAAGATTAGTCTAAAGGACTAATGGACCACAACTACCACAGCCTCCACCAGACTGAGTCCAGCTCAAGAAGATGAGGCCCAGCTACAACCACTGACTGCTCTAACAGGGATTGCAAGAGAGGGTCCCTGACAGAGCTGGAGAAAAATGTAGAACAAAATTCTAACTCACAGAAAAAGACCAGACTTACTGGCCTGACAGAGACTGGAGAAAGCCTGAGAGTATGGCTCTCAGACACCCCTTTAACTCAGTACTGAAGTCACTCCTGAAGGTTCACCCTTCAGCCGAAGATTAGACAGGCCCATGAAACAAACAATAATACACATAGCTCAACCATGTATATGAGACTAAATGGGCACACCAGCCCAGGGGCAAGGATGTGAAGGCAGGAGGGGACAGGAAAGCTGGATGAATGGAAATGGGGAACCCAAGGCTGAGAAGGGAAGAGTGTTGACACGTCATGGGGTTGGTAACCAATGTTACAAAACAATATGTGTACTGTTTAATAAGAAACTAATTTGCTCTGTAAACCTTCATCTGAAGCACAATTTTAAAAAATGCATTGTTAAACGATTTACTGACAACTATTAAAAAAAAAAAAGTGGAATGTATTACTTCCAAACAAGTAGAGGAAATAAAAAAGGGAAGAAGGAAATTATATCAATCTGATAAACAAAAAGAGAAAAAAAACAGCAAACAAAAATAATGATTAATAGAATGCACAAAATAATGTGATAAAAAAATCAAATATACAAAAAACCATGTTGAACAATAAATAAAAAAAGCAGGTTTCTTAAGGATATGTGTAATGACATCATTCATGTAAAAATTTAAAATACATAAAACAATACTATATATTGTTTAGATACACACACATAAAGTATAAAAATACGCATGAGAATGATACTTAGGATAGTGGTTATCTCTGGGAAGGGAGAAGAATGGGGACATGAGGCTTTAGCTATACCTATGATGTTTTATTCCTCCTTCCCCCCAAATATAGGATGTTGAAGCAAATATTGCAAAAATGTAAACATATATTAACATGGTGGTACTTTTCTACCATGTGTGAAATATTTCATGATTTAAATGTTTTTTAAAAGAAACAATACAAAAATAAAAAGAAATCATTAACGGATTTTAGAGTATAACTTTTGGGTCCTACCGGAAGCCTAGCTACAATTTAAAGAATGTCAGGAACAGTCTAAGGACTTAAGATCACTCCTGGCAAATTTCTCATCTCCCTAGCAGCTCTGATTTTTCTTCCCCTGATTGAATCAAGAAAAAATTGGAAATTTTTAAAAGAAACTTATTCAAAATAACCAAGGAAAGTAAAACGTATATACATAAATACACAAAGAAGATTGGGTGAATTAAGGGATCCGTTGCTGTGAAAATAGCAGCCATTCCAGCACATAGTCCCAATAGTTGCTGGTGCAGCTGGAACAGATTAAATGGTAAAAGCTTCCAGAAGCTGGGAGAGGAGCTAAGGACAGCTTCAGTCACTAATTATTTCCCTCACAGAAAGTTCTCTCGCTCTAGAACTCTTACCTGAAAAAAAATAATTTGTGCAAGACCTGAAATAACAGTTGCTGAGTACAGGATGGGTACAAGATAGGGAGTCCACTTACCTGTTTAGACAAAGGTGAGCTTCAATGAAGATATCCTTAGCTTTATCAGGGAATTCTTTTGTTTTAAAATTTGCATCGTATTCTTTTATCTTCCGGATTCTGTAAAATTAAGCATGATAATCATTTCTAAAGACTTCTCAGCTTGCATAAATTTCACTAACTTCTGTCCAATTATTCAATAATTGCTTTTTAAATGTGTCAAGTCCTGTAAATCCGACCCTCTGTCTTATCTTAAATCAATCATTTTAAAGAAAGAACAAAGCCCCTGAGAGTGAAATTTCAGAATTCTAAAATCAAAGAAAACATCCTATAAGCATTAAGAAAGAAAAAACTGGTTTCATACAAAGAAACAATACGGTCAGAGTGACACTGGGTTTCTAAACAGCAACACTGGAAGCTAGAAAAACAAGGGAGTAAGGCAGAGGCTTTTAGTTGAAGAAAAAAGTATTTCCAACCCAGAATTCTACATCTGGGAAAATTATAAGTCAAATGAGGAGCAAAAGTTTTTTTTTAGACTTTCAAGATCTCATCTACCACAGCCATCCTTGCCTCCTATCCACTCCAGTCTCCACACTATAACCAGAGTTAGGTTTCTGAAAAATCAGATGTCATCAGGTCAATTCTTTCATTTACACTGTGGCTTTCCATTGCCTTCTGGATAAAGTTTAAATTCCTTGGCATGACCCTACCTATTTGCCCCTCTCTGCAGCCTCATTTTGATTCCACTCTTCTACTCACTTCTCTACCCATACTGGCTTTTCTCCAATCCTTCAATTTGCCAAGCTTATTCCACCTCAGAACCTCTGCTTATACTGTTCTATCTCTCAAGAATACTATTCCTCACTACTCCCGCCACCCAGCCAACTTCAAACAATCCTTTAGGTCTCAGCTTTCAATGTCACTACCTCAGGGAAACATTTCCTGACCTCCCAGACCAAGCTATGCTTCCCTGTCACATGATCCTATAGCACTTGTACTTCATTGTTCCTGTAATTATTTGTGTTTTTCTCCCCTAAGTGATAACTTCATGATAAAACCATTGTGGACAGTACCATCAAACAGCTCAAAGTGCAGGAGGAGAGAAATAAGTGAAGCAAAATCACTGCAGCATAGAGTTATTAGAAATACTAAGTATAAGAATACGGTCACAATTAGAGACAGCACCAACAAGAATAAGAAATGGCTTAAAAGCAGACATGATGACTGAGTTAAGTTTTGAGGAGTAAATTGGAATTACCTGGTAAAGAAGGGGAGAAAAAACATTTTCAGGCAAAGGAAAGGACGTGCAAAGGCACAGAATAGTCAAGGAATTGGAATTAGCTTAGAAACGCTGAAGTTTATCATGAGAAAAAGGAAATAAAGGGGCAGAAGATGGTGGAGGGCAAGACAAGGGCCATATTATGAGAAGCCTTAAATGCCACTGAAGAAATAAACATTTTATTCTTCAGGTCATAGGTAGCCACAGAGTTTTAAGCAGAGAAGGCAATAAAATGAGATCTGTGTTTAGAGAAATAAATTATGGCCACATGTAGAATTAACATTGACTCAGTATTACTTATGCACATAAGGCTACTGACAATCCTGAAGAATTAATGTTTTAGATATAGTCAGAACTAAAGTAATAAATACTAAGTTTTTCTCCTTTCATCTAAAAGAGACGACTAAAAAGAAGGTTCAGGTTTATGCCCCTGAACAGATCTGTCTTCTTGACTCTTTTGGCTTTTCCTACTCTCTGAAGTTTACTCTCTAAGGTACTTCTCAGTAAGTATGTTCTCTTTCATTATTATTTAAAATTTTTATATATGTGACCAAACAAGGGTCCTACAAATTCCAAAGTCAACTCTCTAGCTGATGTGACAAAAATTATCGGCAAAGACTGAGATGCAAAGAATAAGAATGCCCATAATGTTTTGCATTAAATATAGACTCTATTATAGAGAAAGAAAATACTGTCAAATTATCAAGAGAGTTATACCAACCCAATCAACTCAAGAAGATCTCTCTGGGATAAAGTAGCAACAAGAAATTTTTATTCTAATATTCATTCGCAGCTGTCTCAGATACCTACGACAACTGTGATGCCACGTTCTTCTTCAATCGTTCAGTTCTCTGTTTCAGTCCTTCCCTTGAAAGAGATGACATGCGAGCATCACCCTCAGGAGGAACATAGGCATCAAATATACCAGCTGTAATAACAGAAGGAGAAAAAGAAAAAGAAAGTGAGGAAAGACTGAGAAAAAGTCATGTTGAGGTCACAGAAAATGGAGAAGGATCCTGGATATAAAGGAGACTAAGGAAACAGACTTGCATGTAGAGCGAAACATGTTACAATTAAAAAAAAAAAAAAAGGAATAAAATAATTTAAGTCATCTGTCAGAGCCTCAGTTTCTACTTCCACAAAATGGGTAGACTTCATCCTTGCTTTCTAGGAACAGTGTGAAAACAAGATCAAAGATGACCTCATAAAATACAGTGTACATAAAGTCAATCATAATTGAGGTTAAACTGATTTCATGGTTAATTAAATGCTGTTAATCATAGTCTAAATCATTCCACTTTCCAGAAGATCTCTGACAGAAGGGGACTGAATCAGGACCCCAGAAATACCACGCCTCACCTGTACAGGCCAGATGTATGGCACGCTCCAAATGTTCTGGAGGAATGACCAATCCTGCTTTCCGAGCGTGTTCTATAAACTCCTTTTCTGATTTGTACTTAGGTTCATAAGTAGGAGATGTGAAACGTTTTTTAGTTCTCACTGGAACTACAGCTATGGACTGAGCCACCAGGGCTGGCTGGAAGGCAAGGGAAAGGTTAAGATAATCTGGAAAAAAATCTACTATATTGAGCAAACTCTAAGCAAAGCCCTATAGAAAGAGCACATCCAAAGAATGACTTAGGAACAATTATAAAGCCACGCACCACGAGAAAAATACACTACTAGTACTACCTGAACATGTATGTGTGCCTCTGACTAGCAGCCAGTAAGCAACCTTTATACTAACATCACTCAGCAGTTACTAAAGGTCTTCTATGCACTTTTCTATAGTACAGACCTATGCTAACCCCTGTGGATGCAAAGTTCGTTAAATTAAGTTTCTGGTTTCAAAACAACTTTCAGTCTAGAGGGGAACTTAAACATTAAATACTGAAAGGAGAAGAATGCTATTATTAAAGCACAAGCAAAGTCCTCCTCCACATTCACGCCGACTACATTCTGCTCATTGTATCGGGAGCCTCACTGTAGACTTTATTCTGTCGTTCTAATTCCCAAATGACCAATAAGCTCTTTAAAGACCGTGAGACCTTTTCTCTCTGACCATGAGGTTTGTTCAGACAGGGACAGTGACGATACAGGACTCTCTCCTTCCAACCTACTGTTCAATTATGGACAGCATTCACAAAATACCAAGGTATGCGAGCCCACCTTCCAAGCCTTTAACACCTCCCGGCCAAACAGACCGACACCAAACAAACTGGAAAAACACAGTCCCGCGAACTTGCCCTCACGGCCCCGCCCAGGCTCTCCCCACTGTTGTTTCTGACCTCAGTAAAAGTACCTGTGTATTTCAAACTTCCCCAACCTAGGTCTGACCGGTATCCTTCAAGTTCACCAAGGACAATTCCCCTCTACTCTGTCCTCCTCCTCCAGGCTGTTGGCTTTCATCTGCCCAATTCCTACCCACCTGTCGTGACCAAGAGCCCAAAGCCCTGGATAAGCAAGACAAACCCCGCTGCATGGGGGCGGCCATTTTGTTCACGCAAAGGCTGCCGGGATGAGGGCTGTGCGTGAAGAGCGTGGGACCAAAGAGAAGGCTCATAGGGTGGAGCTAGCTCCGGTGTGGAATTTTCCAGGGCGCGCGCTCTCCGACTGAGTGTGCGTAACGCGGGCGCACACGTGCGCGCGGAGGGGGGCGGGGGGCGTGGAGGACGCGCCGCGCGTGCGTGGTAAGGTGTTGGCGGGGTAGGGTGGAACGCACGGCTGTCACGCGCCAGGAACTTTGCCCGAAAGGGCTAGAGCGCGAGTTGCGCCTGCGCAGAGGGCTCTCTGGGCGCAAGGGTTTGTGTAGTCGTTTATGCTTGGGTTTGTCTACACCTTATTTCCATTCGGTAAGGAATGAAGGGTTGTTTCTCTTCTAAAGTCAGAGAGCTCTGAGACAAGTGCTTTTCTTCACTCCCCTAGAGTAGGTTGAAGGTACTCGATCCCAGAAAGGAAGAGAATGGGTAGTTTCTGGGTCTGTATCTGACCTCAATATATGTAACCTCAAACCTGAGCACTAGTTTTCCATCTGTACCATGTGAAGAAAATTATCTTACTGTCAAATTAAAGGAATCAGTGAGAAGTATGTCTACTGAGAAGGCGCCGTTGGCACAGTAGTTAAAGCGCTCACCTGTGAACCGAAAAGTCGGCGGTTCAAACTCAATAGCTGTTCCACGATCTATCTGCTCCAGTAAAAATTACAAGCCTAGGAAATCCTATGGAGAAATTCTACCCCGTCCTATAGAGTAGCTACGAGTCAGAATCGGCTAGACAGCGCACAACATGTTTACAGAAGCAAAAGACACATGGACTGACAAAAACATTTTTGATTTGTCATTTCAGAAAAGCTGCACAGACTTAATATTAATTCATTTACTAATAGGTTGGAGTCACTGGTGTGCAAATGGTTAAGCACTATACTACTAACCAAAGGTTCAAACCCACGCAGAGGTGCCTCAGAAGTAAGGCCTGGTGTTCTGCTTCTGAAAGGTCACAGCCTTGAAAACCCTATGGAGCAGTTCTGCACACATGGGGTCACTATGAGTCCGAACTGACTGCACAACAACTGACAACAACACTAATAGCTTAATCGGAATCCACTGGATGGCAACGGTTTGTTTGCCTTGTGACAGGCAATTTCCTAAGCATTTTACATATATTAGCTCAGTTAATCCTTACCACAAACAAGAACAATATTCTCATTATACATACGTGGTTGGGCCACAGAGAAATTAAGTACATAATTGATTTAAGGTCACAACGCTAATAAGAAGCAGAACTAGGATTCAACTCCAAGCAGTCTAATGCTGGAATCCAGGTACTTAACTACTATGCTGTACTGCCTCACATTCAGTTAAAGAATTCATGGTGTCGGGATCATCCTGGAAAATCTAGTATTGTAATCTAGTATTGGTGAATGGCAAGTACTTTCCAACCCATCAGTTATTATTTTATTCTGACAATTACTGTTTATTGAGCACTTACCTTCAGTATTTTGCAATGAGTTAGGAGCTATGGGCCATACATACAAGAGCTTACAGGTTGGAGTAGAATTGCTACAAAACATCCAGGTAAGTGCTAGGGACCATCAAAGGAAGGAGATAAAATCATAAGTGGAGTCAATACTATTTAATTCATTGTGAGATGAATTATAAGTGGGCTTTTTAAAAAAATTGCTACTCTTTTGGAAAATCCATATTATCCTCCTTCCTCATTAGCTGTGTAGAAAACTGGAAGCTGTCTGCTGGGGAAGCAACACTGAAAGATATTTCTTAATCCTGTAACCCTGGTAATTTACATTTCAGAAAAAGCAAGATGAAGAGATGTTGCCCTGGTGATGTGAACACAAGGAGGGACCTTGTGCAATTGGAGGAAGAAATAAGGTGGTTATGTGCTCAGCCTTGCAAAGAAGAGTCTTGCACATAGTAGACACTCAAATATTTATTTATTCAATGAATGGATGAGTAGCATCCAGACAGAATTATGATGAGGCGGAGGGCAAGGTTGATTTTCTGTTTCTTCGAAAACAAAAGGATTCTTGGATCTAAACGGAACCCAAAGAGGATGGAACTCCCTGTGGGTAGTGGGGACATTACTTGCATTTTTTTTTCCTCCCAGTGGCAGATGACATCAAAGATGGGAACTTTGAAATTCTGCCTAGTAACCTGCACTCTAGGAGAAGCACAGTTGATTTGAGTAAGGCGAATTCTTCTGGAGAATTTTAAGAATCTGATTCTAAACAATATAATATTTGGAATTAAGTATAATAGGCTTGTCATGTGTCTATATGGTTTGTACCTCTCTTCCTGGAAGTGAGAGCACGGAGGGCAAAAGAAGTGTTTCCGAGATAAGGTAACATAGAAGAAACCAAGAATCCTGACTTTCTAAGAAACATTCTCAACTGATCTTTAGCTAACAGTGTTAGCAGAGCTTCATCACTCCAAGAGTCAACTATCTATGGCTCCCACATAGAAGAGTTCTATAGTGCCTGAGTTCACGTCTTAGCGCCACCTCTTTTCCTCACCTATAGAAAGGGGGGTAATTAAGTACACAACTCATGGAGTTCTTATTAACTAAGTGAGTTAATACATGTTCCCACTCTGGTTAGTTATGGCCACTGCCTCCAAGCCCCATGATAGCCCTGGAAGGAATGCATAAGCCTAGCAGAATTTAGCAAGTATGACTGCTCTTTGTGCTGGACACAGGTAACATCCTTGCCCCCAGAATCTAGTGGAGGTGCAGTGTCCCTAAAGCAAGAGAGATCCTAATCTGGACTTGAATTGGAAATCTTCAGGAAGCCCTGTGTGTTAGCTTTCTCCTCGTAGCGAGGAGTTCTCACCTGCTGAAGCTAAGACCACTGAAATGCAAGTTATTTCCAAGCCGAAAAGTGATCCGTTATTCCTCCGCTGCACCTCTTTCTCATCTGTCCTTCCACTTACCCCTGCTGCTGGGGACAGAGCCTTTTCCTTTGTCCTTCCTGGCCTGCCCCAGACTCCTTTTTCTAAACATATGTTCAGGAAGAGATATCGCTTATCCTGGCTCAGCCAGAAAAGAAGCCTATGCATCCCACTGTTCAAGGTAGGTCTAGAACAAATCCCTTGCCTCTTCTTGCTCCACTTTTTGCACCAGCTGGCTAAATCAAGCGATAATCCTAAAAGGGAATTTCAGGCTATTTTCGATTCCTTCTTTCCTCAAACCACATTTAGGAAAGCAAAAGCAAAGCCCCTGGATCAAAGTAATCTGTTTCTAACCCACTTCCATTCCCAGGGATTACCTCTGCAAGGAGACAGAAATAAACCTGACACCTTAGGGCTGAGAACCTGGGGAAGCAGTGCCAGGAGTGCCCAGAGGGCTGCAGGCATGGGGTTCCAGGAGCCTGGGAGACAGTTCTCACATGCTGGGGTACGCTGTCAAAGGGTCCATGAACTTGAAAAGCTACGCCTAGAGTAGTGGTTGACCATAACAGGCACTTGATAAATTGTTGAGCAAAGAATGAAAAGTGTACGGGATGTGGGAAGATGAAGGCCAAAACAATTGACTGGTTATATCTACAACCCTCATGTCACCCTTATACGCAAACAATTTATGGCTAAAATCAATCAATCAACAAATAAGGAAGTATATAGTGGAAAGAGCTCTGGACTAGGAGGCAGGAGACCTGGGTTCCGCTCCCACCATTGCTGACATTGGCTTGCCCTGAGGCCTTAGGCAAATCACTTGGCATCTCTGATCTGTAATTTTCCCCATTAAAAAAAAGTCTCTCTCTCTAGCCCTAAAAGCCAACAGTGCTGTGTGATGTGTACCGAGCTCCTATTAATAATGCACAGAGGCCTGAGCTCATTTATGTGCTGACAGTGACTCTCTTTTGAGGCTTCTCTTGAACCAAGTGCTCAGCACATATTCTCTCTAGCCTGTATTCCTTCCTCTACCCCATGCGGACCCTCACGTACAAACATCTGACCACCATTTTGGGATGCTCTTCAGTGGCAGGGTGGGGGCTTCCTTCCCAGCTCTTTGGGGTTGAAGCCAGAGAAGCTGTGTGAATGCAGGAAACTTCCACTAGAGGGTACCAAGGCTGCACTGGGACCTCAGATTTCAGGAAGGCCTGTGTGAGCCCAACAAGATTTTTAAATACCTACATATGTAGGGATTTAGAGATCTCCATTTATTGCTCATTACCTGGTCTGCTCCTTACTGCTCTTTGGAAGGGTTGAGAAGTCTCTACTATTTTGACATCATTTTGATTTGATATGACTTCAAATCAAAGGCAGCATGGTATAATGGAATCTGGCAACTGATAACAGACCTGGCTCCTCTACTGCCAAACTCTATGGGCAAATTACTTAAATTCTCTTAGTCTCAGTGTACCCATCTGTAAAATGGGGATAATAATACTTACCTCATATTATGGCTGTTGTTAGCACTAAGTGGATCATATATGGAAACACATGACCAGTAGAGAGTAGGTTCCTAAAACTGTTTTTGCACTGGAGGAGAGTTCTAAGAACTGTGTCACAGCAGGGAAGGAATGGTGTTGAGGAAAGAAAGATGAATTTTAGGAGCTGAGCACCTCCAACCAAGCAATGTGACTTTGCCACTTTGCTTTTGAGTCTTCAGGTTTCAAGGCTAGTGCTGCTTGGTACTTCTCAACCTTATCCCTCAGCCCTGTTCTACCATCTGCACCAGCCCAGCCATGCCATTCCTCTGCCCTTTTCTTATCCTGGTTTCCTGGGAGGTGAGTTTAGTTTCTACTTCCTCCACACCTGCTAGATGAAACGTCTCTTGTATTTTGCCTTGTGTTTTCTGAAGTGCCACCTCTCCACCTAGTTCTGTTCTTCCCTTTCCTCTCATCTCTCCTTAAATCACTTCTGGGGTGGAAAGTGCTAGCTGTTTATGAGACTGAGCTGAAGTTTGGAAAAGGGAGAGGGATAGCACGTCCAGGTCCAGGGCTTGCGTGTCAGAAGACACGTTACAGCTACAGGGCAAACCCGGGTGAAACCGCAAGCCAGAGGCCCCAGAGCAGGGAGCCATAAGCCCGCCCCTCAGCTCGTCCCTCCTTTCTGTCTCACCCCAGAGGTTTCCTGGCAGGAGTGGGAGAGGTTGGTATCGAGTCCTTGAGCCCTGACTCATTCCCTGACCTAGCTGGGTGTTACCCAGTTGTCTCCCAAATCTCTCTCTAGGATCCTTTGTTAGCAACACAACAGTGTCATTACAGAAGACAGAAGAGGATCAGAAGAGAAGAGGAAAGCAGACCACCTATTTATTTCATCCCCATCTAAGGATCCCAACAACAAACAAGAATTTTACTGTCCTTATGGTTTTATGTACCACCCAGGTTACACTAGATATAAAATGAATAAAATCATCTCACATTGACTGTTACACTAAGAGACTGGCTATCTTTCACATTGCTTTATAGAAATAGTCATGTTTAACTTTCTCAAGAAAGAATAAAATTATTATTTTATTTTACTTGGGGCTGGGGGTGGGGGGAGGGGGCTGGAACACTGAGCCAGGAAGTCACCAGCCATTATCAGACAGTGAGTCAGGGGCCTATCTAGGGACATAACTCAGGTTTCCTGACCCCACCCCAAATTCCATTCTCCTTCCCTCAGTCACATTATTTATGGACTACAGTAATGTTCTGGAAGGAGCCCTGTGGAGCAGTGGTTAAGTGGTTGGCTGCTAACCAAAAGGCTGGCGGTTCGAAAGCACCAGTGGCTCCGTGGGAGAAAGATGTGGCAGTCTGATTGATCTGGTAAAGACTACAGCCTTGGAAACCCTATGGGGCAGTTCTACTCTGTCCTATAGGGTCGCTATGAGTCGGAATTGATTGAGGGCAACAGGTTTTGGGTTGAGTGTTATGGACTTTACAAAAGTTCTTACAACACCCAAGTTCCTGAGGATTCAAAAGGAAATCAATTGTATTACGATTCTGGGCTTCATATGTGTTCCTTTTACCGTTCGCTCTGGAGAAAGTGTGAGATATATGTCTCTTGCCTCCTAGACAGGTTGTTAGAAACACTTTAGAGTTATCTAAGATTTACAGAAGACCAGTGTAGTAGTCTGTTGTCCTAAGGTTAGATCTTGGAGACAGGAGATTCCATTTCTAAATCATTTGTTGGTTCAAGATCCTAATATCTTTGTGGATCATTGTACCAGTGGACACTGAAAATTTCTTTCTTACCTCCCATTTATTCAAAGGTCCCAATCTCCCCCTGGCTAGGGTTATGCTTCCTAAACACATTAGCTGGTTTCTAAGAAAGTGGACCTTAGCTTTATCCCTTGGCAGAGAGAACGGGCCAGAAGATTCTTTATGCCAGAGCTCCCCATCTGGATGAAAAGGAAAAAAAAAAAAAGTTTCAGAGTTTCCGTAAGAGCTGCCTAAAAGGGAGGAAGGGAGGGAAGGAGAACGCTACAGGGCTGAAACCCCAAGCTCCACAGTCTGAAGAGAGTATCAGACTCAGCTGACCTAAAAACCTGACCCAGCAGCGCCACACCTTTCCCTTCCTCCTAACCCTTAGGCAGGGTTTCTTTCCCTCCCCCTTCCTTTATCTTTTACAGCTACTTACCGATCCTGCCTGTCCCATCTCAGAATTTCCCCCCAACCCTGTTTTTGTTCTTTATGTACCTTCCTTCCAATTTTGTGCTCTATGAATGACTCTTCTAAGACTACTTCTTAATACTTTCTCAGAAAAATAAAATTGCAGTTACAAGGAACCTTCTCATAACCTGTGATCCACAGAAGGACTTTAGTGGGCCCAGAGAGTCTCTGAAATTGAATGCCAATGTTAGTGCATCTATGCATCTTTCTGGCAAGAAAGCCCATAGCTTCTCTCAGGTTCTCATGAACATACACCTTCCCTGCAAATCCCTGCTCTGGATCATGTAGTTCAGTTTTTTTCAGATTGAGGCTGGAAACCCATGGGTGGGCCATGGAGTTAATTTTGTGGGTCATGATCTCCATTTTAAAAAATGGATTAGACCTTAGACGTGACTGTGACAGCATGCTTGCCTGTTTTCGCATTCTTGCCTATTCTGTAGTATTTCCTTGGACTTGGGCAGACACGGCTGTGGCAGCATGCTTGTCTGTTTTCCCATTCTTGCCTATTCTGTAATATTTCCTTGGACTAGGGCAGACATGGCTCTGGCAGCATGCCTGTCCATTTTCCCACTTTTGTCTGTTCTGTAGTTTTTCCTTGGACTCGGGCAGACATGGCTCCAGCAGCATTCTTGTCTGTTGCCTACTTTTGCCTTTTTGAATGTATGCCAAATAAAACTTTCTTTTTGATTTAAAAAAAATGGATTAGAAAATATCAAAGTGCATCACACATAGTAAGGGCATTAATTTTTTTAAATATTTGATTCAAAATCACACAAATACACGTATATATAACTTGTAAAACATTTTTCACACGTATATACACACGTATATAAAATCGAAACATTCAACTTCATTCATTTAATGAATATTTATTATCTACCATGTGCCAGATGGAGTCCCTGGGTGGCACAAATGGTTTAACCAAAAGGTTGGAGGTTGGAGTACACCCACAAGTGCCTAGGAAGAAAGGCCTGGGAATCTACTTCTGAAAAGTCAGCCATTGAAAACCCTATGGAACATAGTTCTACTTACACACATGGGTTGCCATGAGTCAGAATGGACTCAACAGCAACTGGTTTTATGTGTCAGATACTCTTCTAGTCACTGGGGATATAGAAGGGTAAAAGAGACATGTTTCCTGCCCACAAGTAGCTCACATCTACCTAGTAGGAAAGACACAAGTACACAAAAAATTGCCAAAGAATGATAAGTGCTACTACAGAAGTAAGCACAAGGTACAAGATGGTACAAATGATAGTATGACAAACTATTTGGGGAGTGTGGGTGAGGCCATACTTGAGCTGAGTTCTGAAGAGATAAGTAGGAGTTTGCAGGGTACATAGTTGGGAGAGGTGGAATTTTAGGCAAGGGGATTGATGTGCATAAGGACACAGCAATGTAAAATAACACAGGGTGGCCAGAGCACTCTAAGTGGTCTGGCATGTAGCTCCTGTACCGTGGGGTCCAGCTGGAGAGGTTGGAGAGTCTTCGACATGGAGAGTCTTTGACAGAATTCAGAAAATTCTAAATATCCCCAATAGACTGTCACCCATCCCTGCCTGGGCTCTCTCAGTGACAGGAACCTAGAGCTTTGTAAGACAGTTTGTTCTGCTCTTGAGTATCTGATTGTGACAAAATCTTTCCTAGACTGAGGCAATATTTACTTCCCTCTTTTACCCAATGATTCTCATTTGCCATCTGCAGCATTACAAAATGAGTCTACATCCTCTTCTGTTAGGTTGAACCAAAAGAAATTGCCATTTTTATAGGTCGAAAATGGTTGAATATTGGCAATTTCATATGGCAAACCTTGTAAATGACAATCGGCTACTTGAGGACAGCTATTATTTATCCACCTTAGTCTTCTCTTCCCCATATTTAATATCTCTAAACTCCATCAAACTCCTCCTCACCGAGTAAAGTTCCTGGACCCTTTTCTATCCTGACCTCTCACTAGGCACACATTAGTTCATCAGTATTTTTCTTAATATGTGGCACTCAGAACTGGGTAGTTCAAAATACAAGACTACAGTATTACCTCTCTTGATGTACATTTTGTCTATTCATGAAACCACAGGTGGTGCAAATAGCTAAGTGCTTGGCTGCTAATTGAAAGGTTGGCTGGTCGAATCCACCCAAGGGTACCTCGGAAGAAAGGTCTGGTGATTCACTTCCGAAAAATCAGCCATAGAAAACAGTTCTACCCTGACACACATGGGGTTGACATGAGTCAGGACTGACTCAATGGCAACTGGTTTTTTTATGACTGCATTGGGTTTGGTGAGACCTAAATCATTTTCACATAAAATGCTGTCAAGCCAGTCCTACTCCTTCCTGTGCAATTGAAGTTTTTTTTTTAAACCTAAACGTAGGTTTATCACTTTATCCCTGTTAAATTTTATCTTGTTGATTTTGGCACTTTGTTCCAATCTGTCAAGATGATTTTAAATCTTGCTTCTATCATTCATCCTATTAATTATCTTTCCCAGCTATGCCATTATCTAAGTTGTTGATTAAAAGAAAAAAGTTCAATAGGACAATAAGACCCCTCTCTATTTTGACATCAATCTCTTAATCAATATCCTCTTGCGCATAGCTGCAAACCTAGTTAGAAATCCACATAACTGTGATTATCTACTCACAACTTCCCAGGCTCATTTTCCCAGCCACATTTTTCTGCTCCTTTGCTACCTTTCTCTGACCTGCCTCTGACCCATTAAACAAACCAGAGGCACCCAGGCACCACACAGCTACAAATCTCTGAAGGTGAGCCACAAGTACCTGTTATATTTAAAGGAATCACTGAGGACATTCCCTCTTGCTAACTCCCTGTTTGCAGTCATGCTGACTCTCCTTCCATGCAACTCTAAGGGAGGCTTTGCAACTCCCAATCCTCGTTACCCCCACCAGCCACTCTAAACATAATGTCTCTATATTCTTCTAGGGGACTCAGCTGGACTTTGGCTTGGCTCCTTCTGTTGGCTCTTGGTGCTACCCTTCTGCCTAGTAGATCTCCTAGGGTAGATCTCCCCCTTCTAGCTTGGCTATTATTCCATAAGTAATATCTATAACTCTGCCTCAATCTTTTCGATGGCTACATAGTATTCCATTGCATAGGAATACTCTAGTTTACAGAACCAGTTACCTGCTGATGAACAAGGTCTCTGGGTGGTGCAAATTGTGCTCAACTACTAACCTAAAGGTTGGTGGTTTGAACCTACCCAGCGGCACCATGGAAGAAATGCCTGGTGATCTGCTTTAAGAAAGATTACATCCAAGAAAACCCTATACAGCAGTTCTATTCTGTAACACATGGGGTTGCCATGAGTCAGAATCAACTTGACGGCAACAAAATTTTTTTTTCTTTCTGCTGATGGACACTTGAGTTGTTCCCAAACTTTTAGTATTACAAAAAGGCCATGAGTTTGTTTGCAAGCACCAAACAAAATAAATTCCTGAGTACAGAAATGAAAGGTCAAAAGATATGTACATTTTTATCTGATAAAACAAACAAAAAGTTGCATTTGAGCCAATTCCAAGTCATAGTGACCCAACAGGACAGAGGGTTTCCAAGGAGCCGCTGGTGAATTTGAACTGCTGACCTTTTGGTTAGCAGCCATAAGCTCTTAACCACTATGCTACCAAGGTTTTCCTTTATTTTGATAGATACCACCAAATTGCTCTCCGAAGAGTTGTACCAATTTACATTAGAGGTGGTTTAGATCTCAACATAAGCAATTTCAAATTAAACATACCTAACATGTATTAAAGGAGCCCTGGTGGCACAGTGGTTAAAGCAATCAACTGCTAACCTAAAGGTCTGCAGTTTGAAACCACCAGTGGCTCTGTGGGAGAAAGATATGGCAGTCGGCTTTCATACAGATTTATAACCTTGGAAACCCTATGGGGTCGCTATGAGTCAGAACTGACTCGATGACAGTGGGTTTTTTAACATATATTAACCCGATTAATCCTTTCGGCAACCCTATGATACAGGAACTATTATTATCCTTATTTCATGGGTGAGGAAATTTAGGTATAGAGAGGTTAAGTTACTTGTTTAAGGTCACACTCATATAAAGTTGCACAAATACTATTTGAACCCATACAGCAGGTCTCTGGAGACCATGCTCTTAAACCCTACATACAAACACCTCTCTTGGTAGGTTAGTCTACCTAGGTCCCTATTAAATCCTAATCTACTTTTCTTAGCTATCCCTACTGTACAATTCAGGCTCTGGTCTCTACCCTGATCGCTACCAGCAGCTCTGCCCTATAAAAGCATCTGTATCAGCCTAGAAAAAACGAATTCCAGAACTGCCTTAGCCAGTGGCAGAGGAGAAAGTATGGGGTGGGTCAGCGGCCCCATCAGTCAATCCCTCTCCCTTTGCTGTCTGCAGAGGTGTGGCCTCCCTGTTCTGGTCTCTGGGTGGGTCTTCCCAGACAGGAAGGCTTAGTCAATCTAGTCTTCCCTGGAACTCAGCACACCAAGAAACTCAGAAGGTGCCTGAGGCCAATTTAGGCAAACTCTATTCAACAAACATTTACTGAATCCCAACAATGGGCCAGGCACTGTGCTGGGCTGGAGTACAATGATAAATAAGTCACATGCTTTAGAGATGAAGATAAGCACTTGAATTGTCTGTTATCTACAGTGTGATAAGTGCCTTGATAGCTAAAGACTTGAGTGAGACCTATTTGGAGTGAGAGAGAGCAAGAGGAGGGAAAGTAGGGATAAGATGCTTATCCTTGGGGTTTTTAATTTTAAGCAAGCAACTCATATTAAGGAAAGAAATAATAACTCAGACCTCCTGAAAATCAAATACTTATGCTCATCAAAAGACTTTTCCAAAAGAGTAAAAACAGAACCCACAGACTGGGAGAAAAATTTTGGTTATGACATATCTGACAAGGGTCTAATCTCTAAAATTTATAGAAAACTCCAACAGAACAACAACAAGAAGCCAAACAACCCAATAAAAAAATGAGCAAGGGACATGGATACTTCACCAAAGAAGGTGTCCAAGCAGCCAACAAATATGTGAAGAGTTGCTCCCGATTATTAGCCATTGAGAGATTGAAATCAAAACTACAATGAGATACAATCTCACACCAGTAATAATGGCACTGATCAAAAAGACAGAAAACAACAAATACTGAAGAGGCTTTGGGAAGGTTGGAACTCTCATACACTGCTGCTGGGAGTGTAAAATGGTACAACCACTATGGAAAATGATATGGTGCTTCCTCAAAAAGCTAGAAATAGAAATACCATATGATCCAGCAATCCCACTCCTAGGTATATAGCCTAGAGAAATAAGAGTCATGACACGAATAGACATATGCACACCCATGTTCATTGCAGCATTATTTACAACAGCAAAAAGATGGAAACAGCCTAAGTGCCCATAAATGGATGAACGGATAAACAAACTGTGGTGCATACACGCAATGGAATATTATGCAACGTTAAAGAATATGGACAAATCCGCGAAACATCTCACAACACGGATAAACCTGGAGGACATTATACTGAGTGAAATAAGTCAATCACAAAAGGACAAATACTGTATGAGACCACTATTACAAAAAGTCCAAAAAAGGTTTTCACATAGAAATATTCTTTGATGGTTACCAGGAAAGGAGGGGCAGGGGGAGGGAAAACCACAAACTAGATAGTAGACACAACTTTGGTGAGGGGAGAGATAAAATACAATATGAGGGAAGTCAGGACAACATAATCAAGGTAAACGAAGACACTGAAAGATATGCAAGAGTACAAGGCAACAACAGTAAATATTAATACATATACAATCCTGCAACAACAGTAATAAACAATACTGTACAAGTGGATACACAGGTAGATACATAAGCTGAATAGGAGTGGGAGGGCGTATGGAAGTACACTCACAAACATATATATGTGTACATGCTGCACATATACCCGTGTATGCAAGTGTGTGTACAAGGGACACAGTCATGAAAACTTCATAGCCATAACTATACACCTCCTGGAACTGAGATACTGGGCTTGAGGGCGAGGGACCATAGTCTCAGGAGACATCTAGGTCAATTGGCATATCATAATCATATAGACAATGTTCTATATCCTACCTTGGTGAGTTAGCACCTGGGGTCTTAAAAGCTTGCGAGCAGCCATCTAAGATACAAAAATGGGTCTCTTCCTGTCCGGAGCAAAAAGTGAAGAAAGCCAAAGACTCAAGGAAATAATTAGTTCAAAGGATTAACAGACCACATGAACCTCGGCCCCCACTAGCCTGAGACCACAAGAACTAGATGCTGCCTGGCTACCACTACCGCTTTGACCGGGACTATAATAGTAGGTCATGGAGAGAGTGGCAGAGAAATGCAGAACAAAATTCAAACTCATAACTAAGACCAGACATACTGGTCTGATAGAGACTGGTGGAAGTTCTGAGACTATGGCCCTTAGACACTCTTCAAACTTGAAACTGAAATCACTCCCAGAGATCACATTATAGCCATCCAATAGACAGGCCTATAAAATGAACAATAACACTAGTGAGGAATGCACACCTCAGAACAATCAACTATACGAGATCTAAAGAGCAGCATTTGCCCAAAAGCAAAGTTCAGTAGGACAGTACGGGCAGGAAAGCTGGGTGACTGGACACAGGGAACCCAGGGAGAAAGAGGGGAGGGTGCTGACACATTCAGAGGTTTGCAACCAACGTCACAAAACAAGCTGTGTATAAATTGCTGAATGGGAAACTAATTTGCTCTGTAAACTTTCACCTAGACAACAATAAAATGTTAAAAAAAAAGAAATAATAACTCAGTAAGGATTGCTGGCAGAAGGGAGGCACCTTCAAGAGTACTGAGTTCTTCAACACCAGTTAAGGTCAAATACCTTTGTCCACTTATCTGGAATGGTAAGGGAAGGAAGGCATGAGGGCACAGTCGGGAGAAGTTCCAAGATCCATAATGGTGGGGGGTTCTGTGAAATGCTAATTCCTGCCTTTTCTTGGCAGCTTTTCTGGAAATTATGATGACAGCGGGTGGCGGAAAAAAATCACTGAAATCACGAGTGACCGCAGCCATTTCCCTGCCTCTAAGTGGCTGGCAAGGAGCCCTGGTGGTGCAGTGGTTAAGTGCTCAGCTACTCAGCGTAAGTTTGGTGGTTTGAACCCACCAGCGGCTCCACGGGAGAAAGATGCGGCACCTGAACCATTCCAGAAGGCAGGCTGCTATACATTCTTTTTTTTTTTTTCTCTTGCTCATTTAAATGATAAATTGAGGGTATTATTAGAGTGCAGCCCTGGTGGTCCAGTGGTTAACAGTGCCTGGCTGCTAACCTAAAGGTTGGAGGTTTGAAACCACCAGCGGCTCCAAGAGAGAAAGATGTGGCAGTCCACTTCTGTAAAGATTTACAGCCTTGGAAACCCTATGGGGCAATTTTACTCTGTCCTACAGGGCCACTATAAGTCGGAATTGACTCGAGGGCAGTGGGTTTGGTTTTTGGTGTTTGGTTGGGGGTGTTTAGGAGGTAGAGAGGAAGGAAGAGAGAGGTTCGTTTTCTAAGAGCAATGAATAAGCAAGCCACATCCTCTACATTAACCGGACAGCTTCTTGCAGGATAACGAGCCTTGGACAAAAGGCCCAGTCAGCAGAGAGACCCAGTTTCTGGTTTCAGACCTGCTCCAACTCCCTGTGAGCTTTGGAAATTCATAACCTACCTACACATCCATTTTCTCATTTGTGCTGTGAGAATAATAAATTCTTATCTCTTAATGATATTGTGAACAATGAAAGAAAAGAACAATAAACATTTAAAGTCCTTAGGAAATAGTACTCTGGAGAGATTTATTTGTTTTTTGTTTTGTTTTTAATAATGTCTCAAACTATTTTAAAATGGATGCCTTGTGTTGCCAAGGATCTCTTGAGTAACGTCCTCCTCTTAACTGGGACAGAAATTCTGGCTGTTGACAGAGACGTAGAAGGGCCAAAATAAACCTTAACTGTTCTACAACTCTGGTTCTCAAAAGATTCCACTTATGCATTTGGTTCCATCTTCAAAGCTAAGTCATTACAACATAGGCCAGTTCTAATGAAGAATACACTTACGAAGGAATATGGATAACACAAAGAGAAAGAAATGGCAAGGAAAAACCTATTATGAACTAAACAGTGGCCATTAAAATCTAGAAACAGGTGAATATACACAGTAAAGGCCTATGGGTATCACGATACAACACCTGATATATTCAATTACATTACATGATATGGTCAATATAATGTCCCTCATTAGAAATGCTTGGTTCAATACTCTGTGCCAACCTGCAGTACACACAGTGCTAATGCAGAACTTCTATCAATCCCTGCAAATGAGTCTGTGATGTCCCAGAAGAAGTAATCAAGGGGGTTCATCTGTTAAAAAACAAACTCTTACTGATGTTTCTAGACTTTGTGGCCACCCTGTAGCTTCTACAGAGATGGGCATAGAGAATAGACGCAAAAAGAAACAGTGAAGGATCTGGAGACAGATAGAGGAGAAAAGAAGACACACAGAAGGTGACCATGAAAACAAAAGTAGGGGGTGAAAGTAAAAATCCAGGGAACTGAGAGAGATCCTCAAGAAAATAATGCAATGTATCAAGGGGAAAGGATGGTGAGGATAGAAAGATAGGTCAGAAAGGAAGAAGCAGTTCTTAAGGGGAATTTCCTAAACCTCACATATTGTTGAAGGTAGCCATCATCAGCCGAAGCTGATGGATGTGAGCATAACTTTTCCATAGTAGAATAATATAATTTAAAAGCTAGAAAGAACTTTAAAGATTATCTAGTCCAATTCCTAATTTTACAGATGTAGAAACTAAGGCACTGAGAGGTTCTAGAGGCAGATAAAGGATTTGGGTGGCACTGTCAGAAAGCCAGAAGATTCTGATGACCATCAAGGGAAAAGAATGTCTTTTAATAGTTCTTAATATTTAAATGCAGCAGGTGATGGAAACCCAGCTGCTTTCGGGTGGGCCAAGTTATGCACCATTTGTTAAGGAAGAGATAAATGGGAACTCAAGCTCTATTCCTTCTTGTCTTGTTCCAGCCATTCTCTGGGTGAAGTTACATCAGCCCCGGGGTTTTCAGAAAGAGATCATGGGAAGAGCAAGGGTTGAAGAGGAGAGTACCTGTTCTATGAGTCTAGCTGCCTGGGTTCTGGCGCTGGCTCTGCCTCTTACTAGCCACTGAGATTCAAGCAAGTTAATTAATCTGTATAACTCTCAGTTTTCCAAAAGAGGGATAATAAGATCTACTTCATGTGGTACTTAATAAACTAAAGAATACATAATATAAAGTGCACAACAATTCACCAAAGCAATAAAAATGGCCAATATGAGGAAAAAAATCTTTCTGACCAAGAATCAAAGAAATGCAAAATAAAGAGCAATGAGATACCACTTTCACCTACCACACTGGCAAAGATGAAAAGAAAACAAAGCTAATATTCCATGCTGGAGGAGTGGAAGCAGACATTCTTATATACTGTTGAAAAGAATACAAACTGGTATGTATTTGGAGGTCAGTTGGACAACGTGCATTGTATATTAAGAGCTTTAAAAAGGTTCACTCTCTTTGATCCGTTTAACTTCTAGATATTCAGCCTACGGAAACATTCATATGTGAGGAAAAAAAGATATGTATAAGTTTGTTCATACAGGTTCTATGATAGGAAAAATGTTGTAAGGTATAAGTTTTCACAACCTTCCTCTCTCTCACATGGCAAGAAGAATGTTTTGCTGCTAGATCAGTAAAATGAGGGGACTGGAGAAAATGAAATACAGTTTTAATCTAATTTACATTGAGAAAGCAGATATTTACAAGAAAGGGAGAAAAATGTTATCAGAACGTTTTGCGTGGAGGAGAAGAGGATAGGATGGAAGAGGAAGAAATGGGAAAGGAAGAGAATAGAGAAAGGAAAGGTAGGGAAAGGAAGGGAGGAAGGAAGAGGGAATGACAAGGAAAGGGGACTGGGAAAGGGAAGGAGGAAGAGGGAGCAGGAGAAAAGGAGCTAGTTGGGAAAGACAAGTCAAACACCTGTCCCATATGTGAGATATTAAGAGAAGGAAGAGTCGGGGGCAAGAGAAGAGAGGATTTTGAGAAGTTTTGTTATGTCTTCTGAATGTAATCTCCTTTTGAATTATCTTGAGAAAGTAAAGATTTTTTTCTTTTGTTCTCTCTCCCTCCTCTCCCCTTCCTTTCCTCCTTTCTTTTCTTCCTTCATGTCATCCTCCTCTTTTTCTTTTAAATGTTATTTACTGAATATTTATTACGTACACACACACATACACACACAACCTCACTTACTCCTCACAACCACCCTGGGTGGTAGCTATCATCACTTTCATTTCATATTTGAAGACACGGAGGCTCAGCCAGCCAGTATCATCACACGTTTAAAGGATCTTGGGCAAGTCATGGCACTACTCTAAGTCTAGGGTTCCTATTTCTTTCTTTCTAATTGTGCTTTAAGTGAAAGTCTGCAATTCAAGTTTGTTTCTGATGCAAAAATTTATATACACATTGTTATGTGACCCTAGCTCCTCTCCCTATACTGTGACATTCCTCCTTTCTACCCCGGATTTCCCGTGACCATTCAACCAGCTCCTGACCCTCTCTGCCTTCTCATCTTGCCTCTGGACAGGAGCTGCCCATTTAGTCTTATGTATCTCCTTAAGCTAAGAAGCACACTCTTCACGAGTATCATTTTATGTCCCATAGTCCAGTCTAATCTTTGTCTGAAGAGTTGGCCTCAGGAGTGGGTTTAGTTTTGGGCTAACAGAGAGTCTGGGGGCCGTGTCTTCCCAGGTCCCTTCAGTCTCAGTCAAACCACTAAGTCTGGTCTTTTTATGAGAATTTGAGTTCTGCACCCCACCTTTCTCCTACTCCATCAGGGACTCTCTGTTGTGTTCCCTGTCAGGGCAGTCATTGGTGGAAGCCGGGCACCATCTAGTTCTTGTGGTCTCAGGCTGATGGAGTCTCTGGTTTATGCAGCCCTTTCTGTCTCTTGGGCTAATACTTTCCTTGTGTCTTTGGTGTTCTTCATTTTCCTTTGCTCCAGGTGGGTTAGAACCAATTGATGCATCTTAGATGGCCTCTTTCTTTTCAAATGCTAGAATGATGTTTCTTTAAAATCTTAGCCTGGGCTACCCATCAGTGGTTTTAAATGGGTTATATTTAAAACAGCAAAAAATTAGAAACACTCTAAATATTCAAGATTAGGAAATTAGTTAAATACTTTAACCACATATCTATAGCCATTAAATTTACTGAAGAATATTTAATAACATGAATATCTTTAATACTATATTAAGCAAAATAGGTTATGATCTCAATACGGTAAATGTCGTGGATTGAATTGTGTCCCCAAAATTTATATTGAAGTTCTAATCCCTGGTACCTGTGAATTTGACCTTTTTTGGAAATTGGGTCTTTGAAGATATTACCAGTTAACATGAGGTCAGATCTGAGAAGGGTGGGTCCTAATCCTAGTGGTGTCTATAAAAAAGGAAAAGAGACACAGAGGGGGACCGAAGAAGAATGCCATGTGAAGATACACCTACAAACCAAGAAATGCCTGGGGCTACAAGAAAGGGTCTTAACTTAGAGATATTGGAGGGAACATGGCCCAGGGAACATTGAATTGGACTTTTACCCTCCAGAACTGTGAGACAATAAATTTCTGTTCTTATAAACTAACCAGTTTGTCATTTTGTTACGGAAACTTAGGAAACTAATACAATAAATGTGTATGTGTTATGTACATATGCATAGCTAAAGTCAAGAAAGTAGTATACCAAAATGTTAACAATGATATTTCTGGAATTATTGATTATTTTTATTTTATTAATACTCATCTAAATTTTCTGAATTCCCTACATTGATCAAGTAATAGTTTTGTAATAAGAAACCTCCTCACAATAAATACTGTTTTTAAAAGTGAGCAGCACATTCGGTTCTACCTCTTACTTCTTTGCATAGCGCCTGGGGTCTTAAAAGCTTACAAGCAGCCAGCCAAGGCACAACAATTGGTCTCTATTCACCTGGAGCAAAAGAGGAAGAAGGAGAGTCAGGAAGAGGAGGAGAAAATGGAATGTGTGGCTAACTGCCTCCATGAACAGCTGTCTCCTTTGCCATGAGACCAGAAGAACTGGATGGTACCCAGTTAACATTACTGAACATTTTGATCAAAGATTCTATAGAAGAATCTTTGATCAAAAGTGGAAAAACGCAGAGCAGAATTCCAAAATCTCATGGAATCCAGTCTTTCTGGAGCCGTGGAGGCTGAATGAACCCCCGAAACCACTGCCCTAAAATAATCTTTAAATCTCAAACCAAAAATATGCCCTGAAGTCTTCTTAAAAACCAAACAATAGTTTAGCTTAACTAGTAAAGAAAGTCTGCCTGAGCATTATGCTCTTTTAAGATCTATCTGTATGGGATCAAACTGACAATAGCAACTCAAAAGAATAGATAGGAACCCTAGGGAGCAGTGAATTTATGTTAATGTGGGAGGAACAGCTCTGAAAAGGAGGGTGAGAATGGTTGCACAACTCAAAGAATGTAATCACTGTTAATGAATTGTACATATAGAAACTTGAATTGTTATTATGTTTTTGCTATGTATGTTCTCAACAACAAAAATAAAATAAATCATTATTTTTTAAAAAGTGAGTGGCACATGAATCATACAGCTTACAGGGAAAAAAAAAACAAAACACGGGAATATCTTTGCAACCTTGAGGGAGGCAAAGATTTCTTGGCAGGACACAAAAGCACTAACCATAAAAGAAAAAAAGAGAGAAATTAGACTTCATTCAAATTAAAAATTTCTACTCATCCAAAGACATCACTGGAAGGACCCCTGGTGGTGTAACAGTTAAGTGCTCGGCTGCTAACCTAAAGTTCAGTAGTTTGAACCCACCAGGAGTTTTGTGGGAGAAAAGACCTGGTGATTTGTTCCTGTAAAGATTACAGCCTAGGAAATCCTATGGGGCGTTCTACTCTGTCTTATAGGGTCGCTATGAGTCGGAATCGACTTGATGGCACACAACAACAAAGACACCACTAAGAAAATGAATAGACAAGCCACAGACTGGGAAAAAAAATTCGTAGTACATATTCCTGACAAAGGACTCATATCCAGATAAAGAATGCCTGTAAGTCAACAACAAAAAGATGAACCACCCGATTATGAAATGGGCAAAAGACTTGAACAGACACTTCACAAAAAAAGATACACATATGGCCAATAAATCATGAAAAGGTGCTTGTGGTAAACGTAATGTGCCACCCAGACTCTCCTTTAGGAATGAATAAGGCTGCCAGCAGACAGCCGCCAACTGTCAGCCTACTTCAGAGATTGTCTCAGTTGAAGAGTCCTGATTTACTAAAGGTCACTTCTTCCCAGAATGGTATGCATTCAATGGCTAACTATTATGGGGATACAAAGGCCTGACCCCTCATATAAACTCATAACATCTTTGAAGGGTTATCCCAGCTTCAGTGTTTCCCATAGGGTCAACTGAGGCCTTTGCTGAGACTGCATCACAGCTCAAATTCTTCCTCTGTCTAATCCTGCTTCTGTCTCTTCCCATCACAGTTGTTGAGCCCAAGAGCATGCCCTAAAAAACCTCCTGCCTACTAATTTCCCTCTCAGAGTCAGCTTCCAAGGGAATCCAACCTGTGACAATGCTCAGCATCATTAATCATCAGGGAAATGCAAATTAAAACCATAATACCATTTCACATCCACTAGAAGGGCTAAAAGAAGACTGACAACACCAAATGTTGGTGAAAATGTGGAGAAACTGAAACCCCACATCTGGTAGCGTTACTGGTAGGACTGTAAACAGTACAACCACTTTGGAGAATTGTTTAGTGGTTTCTTATTACGTTAAACATACATATAACCTATGACCTAGCAATTCTATTCCTAAGTATGTATCTAAAAGAAATGAATACATATATCCATAAAGACTTGTACAAGAATGCACATAGTAGCCATATTATTTACAAACCAGAAACAACCCAAATGTCTTACCAAGAAGAGAATGGATAAATTGTGGTATAGTCATACAATACTACTGAGCAATAAAAAGGAAGGAACTACTGATATAAGATGGATAAGTATCAAAAAACATTATATTGTACAAAAGAAGCTAGACACACACAAAAACACGATTCCATTGATATGCAGTACAAAAACAGGCAAAACAAATCTAAGGTGATAGAAATCAGAAAGTAATTGCCTTAGTGACCTGTGGGGGTGAAGGAGTGGGGTGGTGGAGGTGGGATTGGGGATTAACTGAAAAGGGCTATGAGGAAATTTTCTAAGGTTATGAAAATATTTGTTATCTCGTTTTGGCTAGTAGCTGCATAGTGGTTACAATTGTAAATAGTCATTGCCCTGAACACCTTAAGATTTGTCTAGTATATTATATATAAATTATACTTTATTAAGAGCTTTGGCTTTACTTTGGACATGTCAGGAGGGATCAGTCCCTGAAGAAGGACATCATGCTTGCTAAAGTACAGGGTCAGCGAAAAAGAGGAAGACCCTCAATGACATGGATTGATACAGTGATTGTAACAATGGGCTCAAGCGTAACAACGATTGTGAGCGTGTCGCAGGACTGGGCAGTGTTTCCTTCTGTGGTGCATGGGGTCATTATGAGTCGGAACCAACTTGACAGCACCTAACAACACCAAGAGCTTTACCCATACATACCAAGTAAGTGGGACACACTAGGCACTCAATAAATGGTTAACAAGCAAGTGAAGAGATTATTTTCCTAAATAACCAAATTATTAATGATTTTGGAAAAGATTTCCCTCCCTTGTGTTATGGTAAAATGTGAGATTCTGTTGGGATCCTCCTTGATTAAAATCCTATGAATATGCATTCTTCACAGAGTTTTTTTCCTCCCCCATTAAAATGTATTAAGCTTTGATATCCACAGGAGTGGCAGAATCAGGTCTACAATGTCTGCCTGCATCATTTGCTGGTGAGTAGAAATGCTGAAACTATTAAGATAGTAACAGTGGTAAGAGAAATAAATAAACAATTTTTGGTTTCCCAGTGTGGCGTATCAGCACTTGGCAGCTACCTGACATAATCTTGCCAATGTCACTTTCAAAGCAATTTCTCTTATAAAATATGGCATAATCACCACCCCATTCTGAACATGGGTATCTAATCTCAGAAATAGTATTTAAAGTATTTGAAATATTTGAAGAGACAAGTTGATTTTTATGGAGCCAGTTGATATTAACTTATCGTGTTTTCCATCAAGGTGAATACCCTGGGGTATCAGAAAATCAGAAGGGAGTCAGAGAATCCTTTTATGAGTTTCACAGCCTAAAAAAATTAAACATGACAGAATGGCAATCTACTCTCAACAAAAAGATTTTTGCAGACACACAGAGTTATTTTTAAAATTCCTTTTATAAAATCAAACAATTCAAAAGCCATTGGTTGCCATCTTCAGAAGCTGAAAGCAGGCTACCAGTAAGGTGGCCAGATTTAGGAAATAAAAATATAGGATGCTCAGTTAAACGTGAATTTCAGATAAACAATGAGTAGTTTTTAAATACAAGTATGCCCTAAATATTGCATATTTTTAGTACAACCATGTCCCATGCAATATTTGGGACACACTTATAGAAGAATTTGTTTATCTGAAATTCACATTTAACTGGGCATCCTGTATTTTATCTGGTACACTTAATACTTGGGAGAGTTACTTGGCCTAACCCCTCCATTACTCTGCAGAGCAAAGGGCCCCAACCTGGCTGTGGGAATGTGCCTTTACGGTTACTGCATAGAATTACAAGGTTAGGAACGGTCATGGTAAAAGGAGAAGTGGGCCTTTCTTCTGCTCTGTGGATTTCCACTCTGTCTCCTTAAGTACTGAAAGATATTGTGAAAAGCATTTAAATATATTTCCAATTATTTAGAGTGATAATGGATTAATTTTGCTAAATAAAAAGTATACTTTGTTTGGATCTCTAGGGTTGGCTTGTGTAGGGGCTAAGAGCTAGGATTTCTATACGTAGAGAACTTGTTTCTCTTACTAGGTTTGCTATTCCTAGTCAGAAATGTACAGACTTGATTTTGCAAAGCAGTTTGAGGACTTCAAAGATGCTGTATGAAAAGATTTGTTTCTAATGAAGTTATTCCTCACCCCTTTCACTAAAGGATTACCCCCATTTTTCTGCTCTTATAAACCTGTCATACTGTGTCAGATCTCCAGGGTAGAAGCCTGCTTCTAGTGGGCCCTATTACATAGTACAGCAGAGGTAGGTTGAAAACAGCAACATTGGTTTGAGAACTCATGGAGAGAGCATTCTTTCAGCATCAGCCGATGCATTGCAGCATGGGAAATCTATTACCCTCATTTGAGCTGCCTAGTTATTCTAACAATCAGATCTTTCTCTCTCCTTCCTGTCACCCAGCCTTGACACTAGCTATCGGGTGCCCTCTTTGCCTTGACTCCCAGGCACACAATTCTTCTTTCATTTTCTTTACACTCAAATCCCAGAACACTGTAATTTCTAGGACATTTACATAGCTTATGACAATACTGGAATGGAACATTTGAAATCAGGACATGTGGTCCCCCTAATATTTCAACACTTATTCTCCGACAATTACCTCAGACAGCGAGGCTATTTGGAAAGGAGACAGGACTGGGAGTCAGAAATTTTCGTCATGACTCCTGTCATTGCTTCGCAGTTAACCTTGAACAAATTGCTGCATCTAACCCTGTCCTGTGTCGTTTCTAATCCCCTTTTATTTGAAGCCCTCTATAATAAAGAAGAACAAAGCAAAAGGAGCTCATTCCCAACTTACTTTGGCTACCCTTAAAATTTAAATTCTGAATCCTAATGTTTGTAACATGGCATTCTGCTCTGTGCTTTTACCATGAAAGTTATGGAAAAAAGACTTTTAAGATTTTACCATTTTAATTATTGGTTTAGAAGGATGAAATACAGCTTGTAAAAATCAAGCCACTTGTAAAAATCAAGCCTTATCCCAACCTGGACAGAACTAAAGTGTTCTAATTCCTGGAAAAAGTAAGAGGGGGTAGAGCTTATAAATCAAAGAAAGAATAGCACTTCTTTGTGACTCCTCTCTCTCATCTCCACCTCCTCAGCTCCTTTGATCTTGTCACCCTCCTTCTCCACATACCTATATATATATATTAAATAAAAAAAAAAAAAACCCAAACCCATAGTTGTCAAGTTGATTCCAACTCACAGCGACCCTATAGGACAGAGAACTGCCCCATAGGGTTTCCAAGGAGCGGCGGGTGGATTCGAACTGCTCAGCTTTTGGTTAGCAGGCAAACTCTTAACCACTGTACCACCAGGGATCCCACATACCTATAGTTTCTTATATTAAAATAAGATGTAATCAATCACTTTAGCGAAAGTGCATAGGGCGAGAGGAAGATGACATATTTTGGCATCTCACGGCACTGAGCCACATTAGGATAGGGCACAGCAAGAATACAGGACCTCCTGATGCAGAGTTCTTGAAACTCTGGCCTCCACTTCACAGCTAATTTAGGTTTGGGGCACGAGTATAAATCTCTTTTGAATGGTTTGAATTGTGCCTTTTTGCCTAATGAGTCTTTTTTTTTTTTTTTTTTCCTTTTTGGCTTGCCCTAATTCCTGATGTCAGGTCCCTGGGGCATCTGTGCTATGCCTCATTCTCAGTGAATGTATATTTTATACAGTGTGATCGCACTTTGAACTAAAATAGACCATATCTAGAAACCTGCTGGTGTGGCTTCCCAGGGCTAAAAAATATGAACAGTCTGCATTGCTTTTTGTCTCTTTGGTTTCTTCTTGAGTCAATTCACAATTCAGAGATGTTACGATCTAGAGTTAAAAAAAAAAAAAAAGCACCAGATTCCACAGGCTTGCCTCTGTGCCAAGACTATTTTCCTAAATCTATCCTAGAAAATGCACAATGTCAGAAAATGAAAGCATCCCAGATGCTTATCTTAGTCTAACTTCAGCTCTGACATTATTTGTTTATTGAAGCAAGATGACTTTCAGTTCAATCCTGTGAATAAGCAGGCCACAAGCCAACTTTTAGCTCCCCTTACGCTTTTCAAGTGCTTATTAATCTTAACTCCTAGGCAAATTCTGTAAGGCGGCTGACAGTAGAAGATGCTCATCTCTAGTTACTTAAGATATGTGGCTAAGACTTCAGTGCAAATTGCTCTCTTGAACCACACCCCATGAGATGGGATTCCACCAGCTTGCCAGGCCTTAATGTCTAGCGTCTCTTTTGAGACACAATACCAAATACCTGTTTAAAATTTCACCTCATCCTTAACCTAGGGTTGTGGACAAAGGTTGTGATTATTTGCTTTACTAGGTAAGGGATCAGGTATTGAGTAAGGACTAATTCTGATGTAAATTCTTCCTACCAGGGATTTAAAAAGCAAACAGAGATAGAGCCAAGGGTGGAGAAACTGAGGCTGGCTGCTAAGACGTCTAATCCTCTTGGCTACTCCACAGGTCTGGTTCAACCTGTGCCCACACTTCCTTTTTTGGACTTGAAGTCAAGGCAAGCATCATTGCTAAATCCAGCATGCCAGCTCCAGAACACTGTAACCTTTAAAGACTTGGGATTCCATGAGAAATGTGGTAGCAGCATTCCAGAGACCCACACATCAGGCACAGACATATGCATTCTTGCCTGCAGCAGAGGGTGTTGGCTTCATTCTAGTGGATGAAGCTGAACCTTCTCATATTCTGCAATGTCCTGGTGGCTAACCCTTCATAAGTAGCCACAGCCAAACAGGCTCACCTCAATTTGAAGATCACCAACAAAGGGGCTTGGTATAGTCATGTAACTGCCAGTCATTCTAGATTGGTAAATAAACCTGGAGTAGTGATTGTGAAAAAGGAAGCAGAGGTACTGAAAAAAAAAAAAAAAAGTGGTGAGGAGGGCTAGAACGGAAGCAAGACAGGTGGAAACATATGACTTTTTCAACTTCTGATGGAAAGATACCAAGAAAAATAAAACTCTTCCTGACTAAGGACTTTCTTTGGCACATCTAAATGTATATAATGTCATACTGCCACCCTCAAATACATACACATATATTATCTATTATTGTATCAATAATACATGAAAGTATGTATTATTATGCCTGTCAGTATAGTATACATTTTAAAGCAGATAGAATTAACCTACTTCCCCTTAGTGAAGAACACAGGATAGGTAGGCAACATTCCAGCTGCTCCTCACATTTCCAACAGTCATTCCAACAGCCATTTTAAGTTACAGAAAAAGAGTTAAGGCTGGGACCTCATGGTACCAACTTTCTATGGATTGTTCTCCAACTTTTTGTGTCCCTGGCTTTTGGAACTCCTTCATCAGATTTCATAGGTAAGACTATTAGAAGAATGAGTTTTAATTTCCACACCTGAAAGTGACATTGAAGGCCATAATTTCTAAGTCAGGAGGCTAATCATTAAGAGTAATGCTTTGTTTTTATCTAACATGAGGGGTTTTGTAATGGTCTCCCAAACTCTCCACATCTTTCTCTTCTCCTTTCAATGTTCCATAGCCAGGGTTTCTTTCTCTCTCGCCTAAATATTTTGGCTCCCTAACCCAACTCCTGTCTACTGTCTTTCTTTGAAACATCTCTTTCAGTGACTTACATTTGCTCTATATATCCTTTACGCCAACCTTTACCTAACACTCCTGCTGTGAACAGTATTCTGATTTTTAGAAATTCCCAACTACAGGTGAATAAAAGCATGTGTTATTACATACATATCTGCTTTACAGATGAGGAAACTGAGGCACAGGAATTACAAGGTTTGCTCTAGGTCACAGAGAAAGTCAGTGAAGAGACTGGGACTATCTCATGTCCTCAGACCAGTGCTGGAAACCTGAAGACAAAAGTACGTATCACTAGAATGGCTGTATTAGGGTGGTTTTATTTTTTTTCCTTAACTTTTTATTGAAGTACACAGATGTGCAGAATAGATTTTTCGCTTGCAGATTTTCAAGGGCTTCAGTAAACAGAGAAGCCTAGAAATCTGTAAGTAGGGCTAGCAACCTTGAGACATTTCTGACTTCCCCACTCCTGTAACACCACAGAGGGAAATGAATTTCCAAGGACTCTTGAGTTCCTCAGTTCAGTTACTTCAAAGAAGCCTGCCTGGAGCATATGTCATGTTTATTATCCAGTCTTACTTAAGGGCACTATATGTTACTTTCTATTTCCCCTTCCCAAGCTGTAAATAGTAGATCTGGGCTCACTCTTGACTTGTGGCACTGGGACTTCCTGGGTCATGAGACTAGAGAAGGGACCAAGTAAGGGCCACCCTCTTTCCCCACAGCAGGCTAACAATTACTGCTGCCATGAAACCTGTGACTCTGTTTTTTAAAAAAATCTCTTCTGCGATTTTAAAGGTTACCTCTAGTTGGAGGTTCACATAGTTTCTCTATGGTGCACATATCTACATAAAGGCAAGGCTACAGACTGGGTAAAATATTATTTTCTCTTGATTAATCGGTTAGTCAGGTCAATAACAATTGAGATGTACCCTGTGCAGGGCCCAGCACTGTTACAGAATTAGAAGGGAAGTTCTTGCTAGTAGTACATCTTGCAGTGATGTACATATACTGGTATCCTCTGCTTTTCAAAAGTTTGCTTTACACCACTTCATTTTTACAAAAGACCTACATTAGTACCTGTTTTTGCTAACCAAAAGAAATCCAAACAGGATTTTCACTTTTACAAAAAAAGGTGAAAAGTGGAAATAGCGTTCAGCGTTTGTTTTGCAGCAAGCGGCTAAAAAGGCAGTGAACAACCCAGCAGGAAAGTGGCATCACCAAGCTCTTCCCCCGGTAACTACTCTCAGCATCTCAGCATCAAGCAGCCATAACTTTGAACTCTGTGTGTGAGCATCTGTGCTTTATCTCGATTTATTTTAGTATGATTTGATAGGTTATTTTTTGGGTCTGGGAACTCTCAAAAACTTTTCCTATATAAATTTATGGTAATTGCTTCTTCACTTTATGCCATTTCAGCTCATGAAAGGTTTCACAGGAACACTCTACTTTCGGATAACGGGGGAAACCTGTAAAACAAATTTAAAACAATAGAACAAGTACGAATAAATCAGCAAAAGCCAAGTACTTGTGAGGTGACAGGAAAGAGATTAGAGTTGGCTGGAGTTAGTCAATGAGGACTTTCAGGAAAAGGTGAGTTTTGAAGGAAGGGAGGGGCATGGGTTTGCTCAAAAGGATGAGGAGTTTGTTCCAGTAATAGAGAAAGGCTTGAGCAATGGTTGAGAAGAGAGAATGGGCAAGCAGTACCGGCCAGATGGTAAACCGGTTAGCTTGCTAAGATTAGAGAATCTCTATTTTAAAGAGTAAGAAGAAACAAGTCTGGGAAAATGGTAAGGACAGTTCATGGAGAGCCTTAAATGGTTATAAATCAAATTTGCTTTAACAGAAAAGAGGTAACCTTATGAGTTCTTGCATAATGAAAATAATTTTTTAAGAAGCTAAGATGGATTAGAATAATCAAAACAGCAAAGTTCTCCAGGAGAGGAAAAAATGTCTGGGTCCCAAAGCCAGCTCTGCCAGTTATTAGCTATGTGACCTTGGGCAAGTCATTGAATCTCTGTGTGCCTGTTTCCTCATCTGTAAAACGGGGATAATGGTGTCTACCTCACAAGTTGTTGAGAGGATTAAGTGAGTTAATACACGAAAAGTGTTTAGTAAGCACTGAGTAAATGTTAGCTACTATTACTCAAGAAGTGGTCATAGATATGCATTCATGTGACAAAAGGCCCTGTCGTACATCTTAGTTTGAAAGGACTGCAGCTTTTCAGTCTGTCCTTCTAAAAGATACGCAGGATTCAGAGGGTAGGCCCAGTGTCCAAGACTATACTGCCTAATACAACAGCCACTAGCCACATGTGGCTATTGAGCACCTGAAATGTGGCTAGTCCAAATCAAGCTGCGCTGTAAGTATAAAACACACCAGATTTTGAAGACTTAATATTAAAACATTACGTAAAATAGCTAATTTTTAAAATATTGATTACATGTTGAAATAATATCTTGAATATGTTGAGTTAAATAAGATGTATTACTAAAGTTAATTTTACCTGTTTCATCTTTACTTTTTAAAAATGTGGCTGTTGGAGATTTAAAATTACTTAGTGGCTCCCATTACATTTCTACTGGACAGCACTGGTCTAAGGCAAAATTCTGCATTGAGTTTTGCTAATAAACGGGTTCAACCTGAGAAGTTTCTATAAAGGAATATGGGGATTATGAATAAATCTCCTTGCCCTTGACACTTTAAAAAATATATATATACCTCAATTTGTGAGATAGCTATAGAACTGAAAGAGTCATAGCTAGTTCACCATTAGCCAGACCACAATTGGTAAAGAGTCTTTTAGAAAGAAAAAACGAGAAAAAGGTGAAACACCTTTTTTAAACATTAAATCATGGAAACAAATTTAAAAAATTTCCTAACTTTTGAAACCACTCCCTTTTTTAAACATTAAATCATGGAAACAAATTAAAAAAATCTCCTAACTTTTGAAACCACTCCTTCAAAAGGCCAAACTGCTTTGGTTCAAATAACCTAGATTATTAAAGTTTTTCTGACAAGAAACTTTTCAAATCATCCTTTGAAACTGCTACTTAAAATAGGAATTACAGCCAAAGAGCCTCAAGTCAGGGGTTTCCGCTGGCCTGGAGATAAAATCCAGTTCGGGGTTTAGCTCTGAATTGATATTTTAAATGTTTACCCTGACTGTACTGACCATCTGTATAGTTTTCAACTTTCCAAGACATCTCAGGGGTCCCTCACGCCTTTCCCTCCGCTTCTCAAATCCTTCCGGTCTTCTTCCGGCTCGCAGACCGCCCCCTCTCCCGCCAGGCGTCGACAGGTGCAGCGCGCGAAGCCGCCTTCCAGCCACAGCTTGCGCCAGAGCCCCGGCGCCCTCACCGCTCCGCCCCGTGCCCCGGTGCGCGCCCGCACGCAG
>NW_004443990.1:15017730-15024197 GCF_000243295.1 Trichechus manatus latirostris | reverse complement strand
CCTCCCTCCCTGCCGGCCCTCCTCCCTTCTCCTCCCCTCCGCCCCTTCCCCGTAGGCAGCCAGCCGGCTAGCCCGCCTGCCCACCCGCACTGCCTCCCTCCGGGTCCCTAGTGCTCCGGCTGGGTCTCTCCCAGGCTCTCCTGGTCGTTCTCTTCAGGCGGTCGCCCGCACTCGGTGGATGTGGCTGGCAGCCGCCGCCCCCTCCCTCGCTCGCCGCCTGCTCTTTCTCGGCCCTCCGCCTCCTCCCCTCCTCCTCCTTCTCCTCAGCCGCTCCTCTCGCCGCCGCCGCTGCCTCCACAGCCTGGGCCTCGCCGCGATGCCGGAGAAGAGGCCCTTCGAGCGGCTGCCCGCCGATGTCTCTCCCATCAACTACAGCCTCTGCCTCAAGCCCGACTTGCTGGACTTCACCTTCGAGGGCAAGCTGGAGGCCGCCGCCCAGGTACGGCGATCCTTGGGCTCCGGGGGCGAGCTGCCGGGCGAGTAGTTAGGCCGCGCCCGCGGGTTGCGCTGGGGGCCCGGCCAGGAGGGCGGGCGGGCCTCGGTGCTGCGGGGCTGGGGCGGGGGAGGCCGGCTCGGGGATGGGCGCACCCTTCTGGGGCGGCGACGGGGCGCCTGGCTCTGCGTGCTCTGCCTTCTTTGGCTGGGGCCGGGACCGCGCTGCGGGCGCTGGCGGGCCTGGCCTGTGCGCCCCTGTGGGGCGCGCACACCTGTGTGTGGGGCTTCCACTCGGGCCCTTCCGGGCTGGGTAGTGTTCTGGGAGAGGCTGGAGGGTGTTGGGGTAGGTCGGAGGGGTCATGGAGTCCACGCTCTGTCTCACCCTCCTGACTCAGTTCTTTTCTCTGGTTCTTCCTACACCCCATGGGGAATAGATTGGAAGGGGCGGTCATCTGAGACTCCGGCCGCCGCGCTGTCGCTAGGAGGGGACCTTCTAGAAGGGGGAAGAGGGGAGAACGAAAATGTTCATCCCAGGCAGTCTTGCCGAGTTCTCCCCGCCTGCTCTAGCCCAGGGGCTGGGTTTCCAAGATGATCCGCCCCCTCCCCCTTTCCCCGCAAGTGACAGTGCTGCAGTGACTTTGTTCTCTCCTAACCTCTAGAGAAGCTGCGGGAGGACCCCATCTCCGCTTTTCTTCTATCTTCCTTGCTTTGCGGCCTTTGAAGCAGGTGAATTTATTGCTACAGCGATGATTGCTTAGCAGTACCCTCTTCTCAAAGAAGCTATTAGTTTTAGCATTCCATTGGTGAAAATATTCCATTACTGTTCGTTGCAGTTTTTGGTGAATCATGGCCCCATAGCATTATCTGAAGTATTGTTTGATTTGGGGGACCATTAGTATAGGTGTACTGCACAGGTCCTGAACAGTAGACCTTTATGGTACCATGTCATCTGAAGTGTTATATGAAGTCTATAATGGAAAACGGGAGCTATTTAGTAGCTATCTTTAAAAAATACGATGGTAAATATATTTTGTTTCATTTCTTTTCCTACCGCAACGAGGGGTAAAAGTTAGTAGGCCTAAACCATGAAGAACAGGGTGTATGTAGCAGCGAGATGAAAGAAATGTAGACAAGTACTAGAATGAATTGAAATTTGGCAGTTGTCTTTGAAAGTCAAGAGGGCATGATACTTATTTTGCAAATATGTCTAAAACTGTAGAATTTAAAAGTATACTGTCAGGTTTGGGACACTGGTGTGAGAGCATAAGATCTCTCGGGTCTGGCTGCATCAAAAGGCAAAGCTTACCCTTTGAAAGTCAGGCGATTTAAAAAATTTCCATTAGGAATATGAATCAGAATGAGTGCATCTTGAGTCTAAATTAGGATTTGAGAGGGCTATTTGGGAGACTATGGTTTAAGACGAGAGTGATATTATATATATTGGCAGGTAGTAGATGGGAGGGATTGTAAACAGTAGTGTCTTGTGACTTGGCAAACCTGCAGGAAGAAGGACCTGGCAATGAAGGGACCTGGACCTTCGCGATATGTGAGAAGACTAACATTTTAAAAAATCATTTATTTTTTTTACCCCCGTGGTTGGCATAATGGCTTCATAATTTTGAAAAGCATATGTATTTAGACAAAAGTATATTAAGCAGTCAGTAATGATTTTTAAATGATTATTAAGAAATGACCACTTTGTTAGGCTAGAACAACAAAAAGTGACATGCTCCTTCCCCTTTTAAACTTGCATGTCCAAAAAGATGAGAACTATGTGGAAGAGCAGTGTGGGCCATTGAAGGAACACTTACTAATGTACCAGGTATTAGCAGAGACTTGTTAATTTGATACAAGGAAATGAGTCTTTTTAGTAACATAAACATTTTAAAGCATTTATTTTCAGAAATTCTTTTCCAGGTAGGTGACAATGCAAATTAAAGAAGATGTGATAATGATTTTTTTTTAACAGGCTTTATTAAAGAGTTATGGGACTTTTTAATTAAATCCGTTGCTACCTTTGGAAGTATGAGTTTACATTAAACCAAACCTGTTGCCATCGAGTCTATTCTGACTGCACTGCTGGGGCTCCTAGAGTTTCCATTAGTAAGAAGTAAAAAGCATATATTAATGTTTTTGAAATGCATGGATTGGAGCGAAAAAACCCAAACCCATTGCTGTTCAGTCTGACTCATAGTGACCCTATAGGACAGTAGAACTGCCTGATGGGGTTTCCAAGGAAGGAGTGGCTGGTGGATTGGAACTGCTGACCTTTTGATTAGCAGCTGAGCTCTTAACCACTGCTACCAGGGCCCCTGGTTTGGAGCAGTATGTTTAGATTGTGGCATTAAATGTTATTTTATTATGGAGATTAAAAAATACTGACAAAATTAATATCTTTAGAAACCTAGATTTATAACTTATTTACTGTTCTTTATAGTTTTCTAATAGTTGGAATCGTGTTACACAGAAGTATGCAAGTTGCTGGGTTGCTTTAGTTGCAAAATTTTATGAAAAGCCCAGAGTATTTGTACAGGTTACATATTAGAAACTTAGTGGATTTTTAACCTGACCTGGGGTGTGAAGTCCTGGGAAAGGTGAAGAAATTAGTCCATGTGCAGTGATTTAAAAATTAGTTGTCTTTCAGATAAGTTATAGCATATACCAGTTGCCTCTTCCAACTCACAGTGACCCTATGTATGTGGTCTAATTCAGCAAGTTTTGAAAATGTGTTACTATGGGCCTAGAGAAATGGGACATTCCTTCTCCTCTCCCTTTACATTAATATTTGAGAGCAAAGAAATTGTGTAGCTATTTTCAATTTTGATTCTTTCAATTTGTGGATGATTAATTAAAATGGGTTACCCTTCCTGGTCATGAGTCTGTAGTGGTTGGTACAATAGTTGAACTTTCTCTTAAGGAAAGATTTTACCTGTGCCAGAGAAATTCATGCTTGAAGACCAAAAATTAGGATATGCTAGCCAGTCCACAGCTTCTGCTAACAGAATATTCTTGTTGGTAACGACTAACTTGGCACTAAGAGGATAGTTACAGTAGTTTGTTTGCAGGCCAGAATCTTGGCACCTAAATAGATGTGATTGTCAGCCCTGTTTGCATATTTTTTTATGCAGTAATCTTGGTTGTTGTTGTTTTTTATTGTACTTCAGGTGAAAGTTTACGGAACAAACTAGCTCCTCATTAAACAATTAGTACATGTATTGTTTTGTGACATTGGTTACCAACCCCACGACATGTCAACACTCTCCCTTTTTGACCTTGGGTTCCCTATTACCAGCTTTCCTGTCCCCTCCTGCCTCTTCTAGTCCTTGCCCCTTTAGTCTTGTTTTGTTGTATGGGCCTGTGTAATCTTCGGCTGAAGGGTGAACCTCAGGTGGGTCATTTTTTATTACGTTTGAAAAAAGTGATAAATTCATAATTTGTCCAGCATTGTGCCAGAGCACTAAATGGTCTTAAAAATTTATCTAAATTTGAAAGATTGGTGGTAAGGGATTGAATTTGTTCAGATATTCTATTCCATTTCCTGAAATGTGTCTATGAGGAAACACCTAACTGTAAGAAATTGTTCTAATATGTTACACTTTATCCAGTCTCCTCTGGCAATGAATTCTGTGGTGAATTTTCCAGAAAACTGAAGTTTACCCTTTGAGGTACTTAGACTTTGAAAAATATTTGCTGATTTGTCTGGACATATTCCTAAAATATAGTATCTTTTAAAACATTATTTAATTTCTCTTTATAATCTAGAATTTGTTTTTGTTTTTCCCAAATACTAGACATCATTCAGAACGTCTGTCGTTGATGCTAGAATACTTACAACCATAGAGGCTACCCAAAACTGTACTGTAATTTTTTAGTTTCATATCTCTAAAGTTTTTTTGTTTGTTTTACTTACTTTCAGGTTATTACTTTTTGTGTCTTGTTACTGCCTATTGTGCAATTTCTTCCCTCTTCTGTTTTACTGAGCTTGATCTGAAGAGGTCTGAGTAATCAGATAAACTTTGTTTGAGCTTAAAAATAAATTACTTCTAAGTGAAGGTTTGATGAATTCTTTTCTGAGTGAAGGGTATTAGCTTTATTGTATGGACTTCGTATCATCTATTCTGACTTTTCATACTTTGTATCATCTATTCTGGCTTTTCATACAGGTCCCCACTCCTCTCCTTTTAAACTTACTTCTTGGTTGTGGATAATTGATATTGTTCAGTGCAACTTAGATAAATGTGATCTTGAGTAGTGAATTATCTATGAAGCTTCTCTGAACTTTCCTAAGTAAATGAGCTTGTTCTTTTCTTATTCTAATCTGTATGTGAGGCATTGGTAAAGGACTGAGTCTTCTAATAGCTGTTTTGTTAACTGAGATTCGTTCACCAGATCTTAGAGATTTCGTTTTGAACACCACACAAGTCTGTGGCTCTCGGTTTAGTTGGTCACTTGTAATCTTTAAAAAAAATTTTACTTTAAATTAGAAAATATTTTAAAAATACAGAAAAGTAACCCACCACTGAGATTTTACAGATGTTAGTGTTTTGCCATATTCAGACTATGCATGCTGGTTTGGGGGAAATAAAATGTCACAGATACCACTAAAGCCCCTTCCCATCTCTTGCCCACCCCCACAGGTTAGCTTCTGTTTTAAGGTAGGTGCATATTATTCCTATGTATATTTTAAAGTGTGTATTGCATATTAAGTAGCCATGAACAATAAATACCAATATTCTGTGTGTGTAAAATTTTTACATTAATGGTGTTTTCTTACGTTTGACCTCTTTTTATCGTCTCTTTTATTAGAAAATTTGGCTCAGTTTGAGCTTACTAATTATTTGCTCCTTATTGTCTTTAGAAATTATGGCACTATTCCACCAAGACAACGATTATTATAAAATTTTAATGATGAAATATCCTGTTAGGCAAAGTGACTCAGGCTCTAGACTGACTGGTGTTTGGAATTGTCACACTGGAGATTTCCTTTTACTAAAATTTCAGGACTTTGGCAATCAGGAGAAAAAAAGAAACCTCTTGGTCCTTAATACAGTAACTTTAAGGTGTATTCCTGAGTGATTCTAGTGAAGACTCATTTAGGAAAAAAATGAATTGTCTCAGATTGCTGCCTCTCTATAGGAAACTTCCATTGTAAAGCTGTTACCGAGGGTCAAGCTACCTCTTTAGTAGAGCATTACAATAGAGCATTACTTAGTGTTTGGTTGGGTTGAAGTGTCGTCTGTATAGGACTCCAAAAAGGCTTAACCCTGGGTTAGAAACAAAGAAAGGATACTACATTCCTTTCTTTAGTTGCATCAAATGGAAAAGTTGAAAATTAGCATGTTATCAACACAATTTATATGCCAACTTTAATATTTTACTTCTATTTTAAGCTTGGAAACTGAAGATCTTATTGCTGAAATTCCTTTGATTTGTTACCTGTTTTTGATACTGTAGCACAAAGGTAATATTCACTAACATGATGGTGTTAATATGTGAGAAATCACACACTGCATCATCAGGTCAGCGCTATTGTTTGGAAAGCATGAAAAAGAGCAGTGTCATGGTGTATTGTAGTCAGCACTTACGCTTATGTCCACACTGATAATTTTAAATTACCTTCCTTGAGCAGTACGTATATGCTGATATCCAAAGTGCTGTATAATACAGCCAAAGTTCTTAAATTTTATGTCATTCTTTGTAAACTGCTAGGGGAATGCTATTAGATGATACCCAGAGTAGTAAGATGTTTATGGTTAAAGTACATTTATTTAATTTTGGTCTGTATATGTGTCAATAATAACATCTAAGTGATCACTATGTATTAGGCACTAAGTGCTAAAATAAGCACTTTTCATGATTATCTCATTTTTAGTCAGCTTTTTAAATCAGTGCATCTCTAATATGGGACAGAATATACTGACCAACTTTTAAAATTTTAGTGGAGTTCTGTTTTTAAGTATTTGCATTCCTTTGGTTCTTCCCTCCCACCCTTCCAGAAACCAGTTTCCTGAAAGAAAAAAAAAAAAAAAAAA
>NW_004443990.1:14993854-15017242 GCF_000243295.1 Trichechus manatus latirostris | reverse complement strand
TTTTTTTTTTTTTTTTTTTTTTAATGAGCCAAATTAGTTTCACTTTGTGTGTTAGATATTTTGACAGTCTGTTACAGGCTTAATAGCATACTGTCTATAATTTAGGTCAAGTAATTTTAGCTTAAATTAATCAGATTTAAAGATGTATTGGTTGTTTAATAAAATGATTACTCTTTAGGTATAGCTTTTTCATACAGTTATCATGTTAGTTTGATGTGCTTACCTAGTTCTGTGGTCTGTTCAGGAGTCTGAAGCTGGAGGCCTTATTAACTGACCTACATGTGTTTTGCTTGGTCTCCACAGTATTTTTGACATTTTTGAATTAGTTGTCAGCATTTACAAATTGGGAGATTGCACATCAAATCTGAATTTGTGGCTTCTGTTGAAAAATTGGAAGATGTGTCAACACTAAGCCTGCTTTTCAGTTTAGCAATAATTGGTTGGTTCCAGGAAATGCCTACATCCCCCCTCTTTTAGAGGGTTAGGTATAACCCCTACTTGGCCTACTGCATTCACTTATAATACCTGCCTCTCTGGCCCCTGTAGGCATTTGTTTGTGATTTAGGGCATCTGCATTTTTGTTATTTTAGATTTAGACCATTAAGACTTCTGAAAATCTGAGATTTTGTTTAATGCAACAAAATAAGTGTATATAAACAAAGTTATAATCAAAGTGGAAGATGGGCAAGGATTATAAATAAGCAGTTCACAGGAAAAACTTAATGGCAAAAAAAGAAAAGATGTTCAGTAACCTATGTTACTAGTTATCAGGAAAGTTCTAATTAAAACAGCAGTGGAATACCATTTACTACCCTTCAGATTGTAAAAAATATTTAAAGTTTTTTGGAGAATGCTGAAAATGGAATTTGTCTATTTGCTGTTGGTGGTGTCAATTGAAACCACTCAGAGATAATTTGGTAATTCTTGGTAAAGTTGAAGATAACGTGTCTTGTAACCCAGAAAGACCACTAGTAGGTGTCATTCCCTGGAGATATTCTACCATGTGTGCAGAAGAAGACATGTATCAAGATGTTTATTATGGTACTATTTTAAATAATAAAAAGTGGAAGTAACCTAACTTCCTTCAGGACGGGAATGGAATTGTGGTTTAGTCATAGAATGAAATACTACTATGCAGTAGTTAAAATGAATAAATTAGATCCACATCTATCACCGTTAACCCATCTGAAAAACATAATGTCAGATGAAAAAAAGCAAGCTGCAAAAGGTCATACACACTTTGCTACATTTGTATAAGTTTAAAAAATGTTTGTAGATCCTTATATATGTAGTAAAACTACTAAAACTACATGTGAAAAATATACATCAGCCTCGGGATAGGAACTGAGAAAAGGGCTTTCATTATATATATCTCTCTCTATAGATACACATATGCCATAGCCATTGACTCCGACTCATAGTGAACCTGTGGCACAGAGTAGAAATGTCCCATAGGATTTCCAAGGCTGTAATCTTTATAGAAGCAAACTGCCACATCTTTTGTCCCACTGAGTGGCTGGTGGGTTCAAACTGCTGACCTTTCTGTTAGCAGCCGAGCACTTAACCACTGTGCCACCAGGGCTCTCACTCTGTCGACCTCGTGTGTGTGTGTGTGTGTGTGTGTGTGTGTGTGTGTGTGTGTGTGTATATGCTTGAGATTAAAAAATATATATATGCATATATATATTTTAACCTGAAGCAAATAAGACAAAGTTAAAAGTTTATTTAACTTTGATGGTTAGTACATTAGTGTCTGTTACATCTGAAATGTTTCTTTGGGAAAAGAAAAAAGATTAGTGCGTTATGAAGTTTTGACATTATCCTTTATGCTATGGTATCTCCCTCTGTCCTCACAAAAAGCCTCATAGTGGGTTTGATGTGCAGGTTAAAGCACATTGTAATATATTAAGAAGTGTTTCATAACTACTGCCTCCTTAGCCATGAGACTAGAAGAACTGGATGGTGCCTGGCTTCCATTACTGAACATTTTGATCAAGGAATCAATAGATGAATCCTGATCAGAAGGGGGAAAATGTGGAACAGAATTTCAAATTCTTACAGGATCTGTTGAGACTGGAGAAACCCCCAAATCTTTCACTCTGTGAAAATCTTCAACCTGTGAACCAAAATTATCCCCTGAAGTCATCTTTAAACTAAACAAATAGTTGTCTAGCTAAACTAGTAAAGAATGTTTGCTGTGAGAATTGTGCTCTTTTAAAGAATTACTATATGAGATCAAATTGTCAACAGTAACTCTAAAGCATAGATGAGAAGTTCAGGGGGTAGTGAGTCGAAGTCAATGGTGGTGAAATAACGTGGGTAGAGATAAGAATGGTGACACGATGTGAAGAATGTACCCAGTGTTACTGAATTGGACACACAGAAATTGATGAATAGGTGTATGTTCTGCTGTGTATGTTTTCACCAAAATTAAAATAAATAACAAAGTGTTTCATAACTAAAATTTTTTAAAATTGAATTTTAAGTCAAGGTTTAGGTAGAAAAAAATTGCTTTTATTTGGCTCGTTGGTCAGATGTTTAAATGATGTGAAATACTTAAGCATTTATTATTTCTTTTAGTATAATTTGGAAAATGTAAATTGCTTTTGGAGTTAAAAAAAAACTACTCATTTCTACCATTGATGCATAAATATTCAGTCTAGGTTTTCATGAAGTCTGGGTTAAAAAAATTGCCTGTGACATCCATTAGGCCAAGATGAAGATGTATATATTATTAATCTAGGATAGTTCTGACTGCTGATTTCTCCCCCTCTTTTAGGTGAGACAGGCGACCAATCAGATTGTGATGAATTGTGCTGATATTGATATTATTACAGCTTCATATGCACCAGAGGGAGATGAAGGTAAAAACTGTTCTCCATTTTAATATGCTGTCTCTGTGTGTATATGCATACTTGTGTGTGTGTGTGTGTGTGTGTGTGTATGTGTAGGTGTATATATATATGTATATATATACTTATACATATGTATATATATATTTTCAGATTAAAATATCAATGTTTTTACTTTAGAATAGAATTTTTATAGATGCTTATGGGAAATAGTTCAGTAGTGTAATCTGACCATAGTATGAGATTTATAAAGGAAATGCACAATTTTAATTTTACTTCATACATTAAATTGTTGTGTGACCCTAGGCAAACCACATTTTTGCAGGTGTAAAATGAAGAAAATAATATCATGCATGTAAGGCTGAAGAGTTATTAAAAAAATTGAGGGCTTTGAATATAAAATATTCAAAGGGCTTAGTTTATATGTGATTTTCTTGAACACTTTTTTCCTCTTGAAATATAGATTAAAATTGAGATAATCTTATTCATAATTGGAAGAAAAATATTTGCTTTATGACATCCATTGTGAGGGTTAGAAGCTAGATGATGGAGTTAATTACTGGGTAAGAATATGTTAAAAAGAAACCTGGTATAGAATGTGTGAAAACTCTGTTAGCATCTTTGAAATGAGTAATATTTTAGAAGTTATAATAATGATTACATTGAGTAAATTAGTTTTGGCCTGAAACGTTACTCTCACATAAGCTGCATTTTAAAAAGTTACCAAATTTGGCATGAACTCATACATTAATGTTGAAACTGAATTGATTTTTACTCCCGACTTCACCTTGGAATTTCTTGTCAAAATGGGTTATTGGTTAGTCTCTTTTCTACTATTTTAAGATGTCCTCTTAGAAAGTATTCTCATTTGATATAACATAGATTAGAAATGTGACGTTTTAAATTATATTTTATACTTCTGTTTCCCCTTTCCTTTGCATTTTACTGAAAAGATACAAATAACATTTTAAGACCTGGCAGTGTTTATTTCAGGAATTTTTCTTAAATTATCTTCTCCATGGGAAGACAAAAAATAAATGACAGTTGAGCATATTATTGCCAAGAAGTATTTATGTTCAATTGATTGTAAGTAAGATCAAACCGCTATGATTTTAAGTTTAGAGGAACAGATCCTTTAAATGGACTTGAATGAGTGCCAACTGAAAAAAATCATTTGGTAAATGAACGAGTGGTTATTTAATTTATTTAATTGTGAAGAAAAATGAATGTACCTTAGCCAGACATATCAAGGCAAGCTTTCTTTGAGTTGGTAGAAAACATTTACAGTCAGTGTAGGGTTTTAAAGTGGCATCCAGTATATAGATAAGTAGGTATAGCAGAACAAATGTGTACCCTTCAGCTGGTGTGATTTCACCTGAGGTTTGCTTTTATCTTCCTCTTCTAAAACTGCCTGAAAAAAATTCAGAGGACTTCAAAATTCTGAATATGCATAACCGAATGGTGCCAAACTCATAATGATCTGTATCTCAAGGAAGCAGTGTTAGCCTTCTTACTAAGAAGGTCAGGAGAGAAATGAAAACTCATAGGAAGTGTAGAGGATTTGGAGAGAGATTCAAATAAAAGATTAACATTTTTTTAGATCCATAAAATATTTTCCATCAGAACTAGCTAAGGTACATTTTCAACCCTTTTCTCCTACAGCAATGGGAAAAACCTGGAGTCACATGTGAACCCATTTAATTTTAGCGTATAACAGTAAGAGGTTGCATTAAATTTGATATTTTAAGGGTTGGGTTGGGAACAAGGATAGATTTGGTCTTCCAATTTCTGCATAGCCTAGTTTTGCCCTTGTATGTGGTAGCATTTCGTGACTTTTTTACCTTATGGGAGGGCATAACATATTGTTTCTTTAGAAATTTGTTGTGAATTTGACTGCCACCTCTTTCTAGGGCTATTTGCTTGTGGCAGGAGAATAAATGTAGCCAATAGGAGAGAGACCATATTTTAACCCAGTTAATCTCATCTAGTACCTATTAATACTTCTGATTGCCTTCTGCAAGTTCCATTTAGATATCTGTAGCCACTAAACCTTTGTGCTTTAAGGTGAAATGAGAAAATTATCTGAAAGCCTGAAATTGTTGCTTCTTGTGTAACTTTTTAATTGATTAAAAAGGCCATCTTGTGATATGTGCAGTACTCCAGAAAGACTTATTGGCATGTGTCTCTTTAAACTAAGGCACTGTCTTTTAAAAAGAAATAATTTATTTTGAAACATATTTGAGATCTTACTTTGTAATATTTAAAAAATGAGAAACCAGTAAGAAAAACGGCTGAAAACTGTTTTTTTACTGTTCTGCACTTCAAGGGTTGGTGAAATCACTAGCACTTAAGCCAGTGCAAGGAATGCACCTCCCTACACAGTGCAGGGATTAGTATTGTCATCAGCTTCTGCAAGAGAAATACGAAACTCTTGAGTGCCTGAACTCAGGTCCTGACAGGTAAAGAGTCTTTTAATTTATCATTAATAGATGGCTTGGACATAACCAATAAAAATGATCACTTGAAAGTTTTATACCAAGTTTTCCCTTAGTATACTCTTTCAAGTATATGTTTATAGAATTAGCTGTGTAAGAAAAAAATTTTTCTATTGGTGACAGCATTTAATTCAAAGTTCTAATTCATAGTTTCAGATCTGACAGCATCACTTTGGTTTATCCATGTAAGGCACGTAAATGTTAACACATTTATTCTTGAATTAGGGCTGTATATTCGAATGTGTGCATACATGCGTGCTTGTGTGCTTAATGAAAGGATAAGACAGCTTAGAAATATTGCCAAATAGTAATGATTTCAGAGCAAAACTATAAACTTGACAAAAAGGAATGGTTCCTCACACTTGATCATAAGCCTTTATTTAACTATTAGTGGTATATATTCTGTCATACAGTTACGTGTGGATCAGTAATAACATTAATAAACCAGCATCTGTTTGCACTAAAGAAGTTTATGTCATCGTTCTGAAAATACGTGCAGCTTAAATGACTAATTAAGTGCTAGTACTCAAATCAGGAAGATTAATGAGAAGGAAAAAATTCATTTCTAATTTGAAATTCAATATAGAAAAGATAGTAGGAGTTTCATAAGGAAATATGAAAGGAATCCGAACATAACTTCAGTTCTATTAATAATGCTGTAGGGTAGGAGCCCCAAACCAAAGTTCCTGTTGAGGTTAAGGAAATAACAAAAATGAATGAGTTGGACTAGGTGTTGGAAAATAAAAATGATGGAACAGAGGCTGAACAGAAAGAGTACATGTCCCATATAAATGTAGAACAAAACATTATCTGGTCAGCCAGTACATTTCTGTGGGCCATATTGAGTTCTGTTGAGTTTGCAACCTCTGAAGAGGCCTGAAGATAAGACTTGAGCATAACTGTCTCATTAAAGAGAAGAAAAAGCCCTATGAGATTCTTATAGATTCTTAATTGAAACTGATATAAATAATGTGTACTATTCCACATTCTGATTAAATATATTAAGCAGATTGTTTTGGTTTGCTGTCTCTGCTCCAGTGGTATATACTTTTTTGTTTGTTTTAAAGGATTCAGAATCTAGAATATATCTCTTTGTGGATAGCTTCTAAAGTTTTTAGAGCACTAAAATGCCCTTATTTCTGAGATTTGTTTTTATTTTGCCTCTGGTTTATTTACTGTTCCTGAGTGTATTAAGTTTTGGGAAATTTTGAGCATAAAGTTTGTTATATACTATTATGAGTAAATTTACACATAAACCAACCGCTGTTCTAGGCTGCATTGAGGGTCCAACTATATTCCCAGTGCTTTGATAATTTTCATTTTTGTCTGAATTAAATGGTGACTTTATTTTTATTTCTGATGTAAAATATTGCATTTTAAAAATGTTAAACAGTCTGTGGTTATCGTAGAGAAGGTAGAAAGTAAAGAAAAAATAAGTTTATTTCTTCTATCCAGATATACTTATTGTTAATATTTTGTGTATTTGTCTCTAGTCTTTTTTCTGAGATTGAGATGTGTATATAAAGATCCTGTATCTATGTAGGTATGTTTTTGTTAGGTGCTGTCGAGTGGATTTTGACTCATACACTGTGACAGAGAAGAACTGTCCCCATAGGGTTTTCTGTGCTGTAATCTTTACAGCAGCAAATCGCTAGGTCTTTCTCACGTGGAGCAGCTTGGTGGATTTGAACCACCACCCTTTCATTTAGCAGCCAGACACTTAACTGTTGCACCACCAGGGCTCCTTATTTTAGGGAACATCAAGTTAGTAGTAAAAAAAATTTTAAAATAGATGATTTCGGAGATTACTTAGCATATTAGAAGAATGCATTTAATATAGATGTTGTGGATTTCAAAAGACTGAAGGAGTAGTAGTTAGCTGTTTCACAATAGGATCGTATGTTATTGCATTTCTTATTTTTCATAAGAAAGGAAAATTGCCTATACTGGGAGATATACCCTTGAGTAGAACTGATGGATTTTTTACACATATAGAAATGGAGATCTTATTAATGATATCATAGCTCCCAAAATTGGTTCTATTGATATGATACAGTACGCATTTAGATTTGAAAGATTAAATGGATTCTTAATTCCTGTTGGGTTTTTCAGAAATTTTAAATGTTTCGATTTATGGTAGATGCTTCTTTTTTAAAAAACTTTTGTGCTTACACATACTTTATCTCATCATATTTCATTAATTCTAAGTTGTACACTTTCTGCTTTTTAATGCAGATTGTTTTGGTTTGCTGTCTATGCTCCAGTGGTGTATACTTTTTTGTTTTTTTAAAAGGATTCAGAATCTAGAATATATCTCTTTGGTGGGTAGCTTCTAAAGTTCTGAAGAAAATATTGATGTTGTCAAGGATTTCATTTTACTTGGATCCACAATCAATGCCCATGGAAGCAGCAGTCAAGAAATCAAACGACATATTACATTGGCAGATCTGCTGCAGAAGACCTCTCTGAAGTGTTAAAAAGCAAAGATGTCACTTTGAAGACTAAGGTGTGCCTGACCCAAGCCATGAGTTCTCTGCTAACAAAGTCCCTTGAGGGAGCTCCCCCCTGCCAAAAACAGTGAAGAGATGTGGGTATTTCTCAGGAGGGATAGAAGGGATGAGTAGTAGGGTCTGAGTTTTAGCAGCTTGGCAGAAGTGGGTGAGCGACTCCCTGGTGGCAGTGGGTTGGGTCTTCAGAGTATTTATATGTGGCAAATGTTTTTAAGTTGAGGGTTTTTTTAGTTGGAGACTGAACTTCAACAGAGTAGTACTCTATTGATTTGTAAGTTGCTTCCGAGGCAGAATCAGTGGCTTGTGTCAGTAATCTCAGTAGCTTAAAATGTAGTTCTGATGAAACTGAGGATGAGTTTAGTGTTGCTATGAAGCAGTATAGATTGTACCTCAACATAAAGAAAACAAAAATCCTCATAACTGGACCATTAAGCCTTATCATGATAAATGGAGAAAATATTGAAGTTGTCAAGGATTTCATTTTACTTGGATCCACAATCAACACCCATGGAAGCAGCAGTCAAGAAATCAGACAACATATTGCATTGGCAGATCTGCTGCAGAAGACGTCTTTAAAGTGTTAAAAAGCAAAGATGTCACTTTGAAGACTAAGGTGCACCTTACCCAAGCCATGGTATTCTCAGTCACCTCATATGTGTGTGAAAGCTGGACAATGAGTAAAGAAGACCGAAGAAGAATTGATGCATTTGAGTTGTGGTATTGGTGAAGAATATTGAATATACTATGGACTGTCAGAAGAACAAACAAATCTGTCTTTGAAGAAGTACAGTCAGAATGCTCCTTAGAAGCAAGGATGGCGAGACTTCATCTCACATACTTCAGATATGTTATCAGGAAGGACCAGTCCCTGGAGAAGGACATCATGCTGGTAAAGGAGAGTGTCAGTGAGAAAGAGGAAGATCCTCAATGAGATGGATTGACACTGGCTGCAAAAATGGGCTCAAGCATAGCAGAGACTGTGAGGATGGTGCAGGACCAGGCAGTGTTTCGTTCCGTTGCACATAGGATCGCTGTGAGTCAGAACTTGCTTAACGGCGCCTGACAACAATGTGAAGCAGAAAAACTCAGCAGTTGGTCAGGGACTGCATTTCTAACTCCTGCTAGCTATCTCTTAGATGTAAACCAGTCAGTCAAAAGGTGAACTGGACAATTATGAATTCATTGTACAAACTCTTACTGTGCTAGAAAATAATTCAAAGTACATGTTCTCTTTGATCTCTTTGTATATACATAAGGTAACTATACAAATTTAAAAGAAATAAAATCAGATTTATTGCTTTGGTGGTTCAGATGTCATCTAAATCAGATGAAGAGGAGAAAACCTTGAGTGTGCTTTTAGCTTAATGGTGAATTGCTTGCACTGACATATTTAAAGGCTCAAAATTCCCGTAAAAGATTGTATTGGGCTTTGCATTCATACATAGACCTGCTTCACTTCAAATCTCTGCTTCACCATTTAATTATTAATATATATATATGTAATTAATTCTGTAAATTTTAGTATATCACCCCTTTTGAGACTTAGTTTCCTCTTATTAAATAGGAATAATAATATCTACTTCATTGAGCGGTTGACAGGATTAATGAGATAACAGTATATGAAAACAAGTACAGTGCCTGGCATATAGTGAGTATGCAATAAGTAGTAGCTGTGCACTCGACTACAAAACCTAAAGGTTGATGGTTGAACCCACCAAGATGCCCTCTCAGTGGTGCCATGGAAGAAAGGCCTGGTTATCTTCCGTAAAGATTACAGCCAAGAAAACCCTATGGAACAGTTCTACTCTGTAGCACATGGGATTGCCATGAGTTGGAATTGACTCCATGTTAATGGGTTTGGGTTTTGCTTTATTATTTTAAAATGTGATCATGATATGTATATACTTTTTTGCTTCAACATAAATGTGATTATCTTGGGAACAGTGTTGTTAGTTGCTACCGAGTTGATTCCATCTCAGGGTAGGCACTTCATTTTGCATCTTTTTGGTTGGAGTTCTGAAAGTTCCTGAGTCCTTCTGCTCACTTTTTTTTTTTTTTTTTGGTGTGTTTAGTGGTTTGTTGTTGTTTTCTTTTAATTTTTAAAATTTTTATCCCAGTACTTTTTATATGTGTTGTTAAAAATGTCAAATGCAGCTAAAAGGATTATACAAAAATTGCCCATCTTTGATATCTACTTCCCTAAAGGAAGCCACTTTCAGTCTTAGCTGTTATGGTCAGTGAGGATTTAGCTCACTTCCATCCACCTTCCCCTCCTCCTGTTTTCCCAGTATATTTAGATCGTATTTTTTACCCTATCCTGTAGCCAATGAGCTCTAGTGGCGCAGTGATTAAGAGCTCGGCTGCTAACCAAGAAGTCAGCAGTTTGAATTCGCCAGTCGCTTCATGGAAATCTTATGGGGCAGTTCTCATCTGTCCCTATAGGGTTGCTATGAGTTGAAATCAGCTTCACGACCAATGGGTTTATCCTCTAGCCACCTGATTCTCCTTTCCAGAGGCAATCATAGATACCACTTTCTTTTGTGTCCTTTTAGAGTATCACAAATTTGGGTTAAAACAACCGTTTGTGTTTACGAGTATGTAAATGTTTATTACAGAATCATATATATATATGATATATATATGATATATATATGATTCTGTTTTTCTGTTTTGTATAATTCCCCCTAGGATTATTCACTGCCATGATTTTTTCATTTGTTTTTCTTTGGTAGTCTTTCTACATCTTCCAAAGTCCCAGTATATTTGATAGAATCAAACCAATTAGGTAAATCTGTCAATTCCATTTTTCTTCTTGAGATTTTTCTGCTAGAGCTCTTTGTCCTGGTTCCCCAGTCTAGACTGCTTGCTTTCCAGATCCCTTCCCACAGCAGTCATCCTGGATTTCCCTACATCATCATCCTGAGAATTTCCTTTGCCTCACTCCCGTATTGGATCCTTTGTTTTCTGGACTCTGTTTCCCTTTAATTTAGTCCTTTGTTTTATTTGGTGGAGTACATCCTCCAGTATCTTTCTGAGACAGGACTCATAGGGAAAACAATTTTTAGATTTCATACATCTAAAAGTATCTTTATTCTCTCTGAACACTTGATTAATAGTTTGGTAGCTATAGTTTGGTAATAATTTTTCTTCAGAACTTTGAAGTTTTTACTCTACTGTCTTCTGCCTTCCAGTGTAGCTGTTGAAAAATCCCGTGCTTTTCTGATTTTTAAACTACTTTATTCTCTAGTATTCTGAAATGTTATGGTATTGAGCCTTGGTTCATTTCTTCATTCATTCATTCTTTCTGATGGGCATTTGATATATATAATTTGGTGACTCATCTGTCAGTTCTGAAAAATTTATTAAACTGCTTCTTTGGTAGGTTTTCTTTTCCAGTTTTTCTGTTTTCTGTTTCTGGAACTGCTAATCAACATAGTTTGGAACTCTTGGATTGATTTCACCTGTTATGTTTTGTTGCTGTGGATTTTAATTCTACATAATATCTTCAATTCCGCCAGACATTATTGTTGTTTTAAACTTCTGATATTTACTTAGATTTACACTCACATTTATCCTTTCCAGTGTTTTTTGCTCCCTTTTCCATTACCACACTTTCATCTGGGATATTTCCTTGTATCTGAAGAACTCCCTTTAGTAATTCTTTTAGTGCTGGAATGCTGGAAACACATTCTCTCTCTCTGTCTGTCTGTCTCTTATTTTTGATCTGAAAATGTTTTTATTTTGTTCTCATTTTTGAAGGATATTTTTACTGGCTATGGATTTTTAAGTTTGCAGCTATTTTCTTTCAGGCCTTTAAAGTTGTTGTATTATCTTCTGGCTTCCATCGTTTCTGTGGAGAAGTCAGCTATATTTTTATTGTTGCTCTTTTCTCTGGCTCCCTCTCCACCCCCTCGCCTCCATCTTTGAGATATGATTGGTATACAATAAACTGTGTATATTTGAAGTGTGAAATTTGATGAGTTTGGACGTATGTATACACCTGCGAAACTGTCACCACAGTCAAGATGATGAATATACCAGTCACCCTCAAAAGTTTCCTGTGCTCTTTTATAAACTTTCCTTTCTTCTCCCTGTTCCCAGGCAACCACTGATCTGCTGTCTGTCATTATAGATTAGTTTGCATTTTCTGGAATTTTGTATAAGCGGAATCATGCTTTATGTATGTACTCTTTTTTTTTAATTTGATTCATTTACTCAGCATAATATTCATCTGGGTTATTGTGTTTATATCAGTAATTTGTTCTTTTTATTGCTGAGTATGTTCTGTTATATAGCTGTCTTATAATTTATCTACTCATCTGTTAATGGAAATTTGGATTTTTTCCAGTTTCTTGCTGTTACTAATAAAGCTGCTGTAAACATTTGTGTACAAGTCTTTTTGTGGACATAGGTTTTTATTTCTCTTGGGTAAATACCTGGGAATAGAAGGGCTGAATCATATGATAAATGTACTTTTTTTAATTGTGCTATAGGGTCACTATGAGTTGGAATTGACTCAACGGCAGGCAACAGGTTTGGTTTTGGTTTTTTAGGTGAAAGTTTACAGCACAATTTAGTTTCTCATTCAAAAATTTACACACAGATTATTTTCTCACATTGGTTACAATCCCCATGTTATGTCCACACTGTCCACTTTTCCCTTTCCACCCTGGGTTCCCTGTGTCCATTCGTCCAGTTTTCTTGTCCCTTCCTGCCTTCTCACCTTTGCTTTTGGACAAGTGTTCCCCATTTGGTCTTGTATACTTGATTGAACTAAGAGGCACGTTCCTTACGTGTGTTATTGTTTGTTTTATAGGCCTGTCTAATCTTTGGCTGAAAGGTGAACTTTGGAAGTGGCTTCAGTTTTGAGTTAGCAGGCTGTCCAGAGGCCATAGTCTCAGAGGTTACTTCAGTCCCTGTCAGACCAGTAAGTCTGGTCTTTTTTGTGAAGTAGAATTTTGTTCTACATTTTTCTCCTGCTCTGTCCAGGACCTCTATTGTGATCCCTGTGAGAGTGGTTGGTGGTGGTAGCCGGGCACTATGTAGTTCTTCTGGGCTCAGGCTGGTAGAGGCTGTGGGTGATGTGGTCCGTTAGTTCCTTGGACTAATATTTTCCTTCTGTCTTTAATTTTATTCATTCTCCTTTGCTCCGGACAGGATACCAGTAGCTGTGTCTTAGAAGGCTGCTTGCAAGCTTGTAAGACCCCGAACACTATTCACCAAAGCAGAGTGTAGAACATTTTCTTTATGAACTGTGTTATGCCAGTTGACCTAGATGTCTTCCAAGACAATGGCCCCCAGCCCTCAGCCCCAGTAACTTGATCCCTCAAGGTGTTTGGATGTGTCTGGGAAGCTTCTCTGACTTTGCCTTGGTCAAGTTGTGCTGACTTCCTCTATATTGTGTGTTGTCTTTCCCTTCACCACAGTTAACACTTGTCTGCTGTCTAGTTAGTGATTTTCCCTCCCCACCCCTCCCCACCCTCGTAACCGCCAAAGATTGTTTTTTTCTGTGTGTAAGCCTTTCCTTGGGTTTTTATGATAGTGGTCTCATACAATATTTAACCTTTTGTGATTGACTTATTTTACTTAGCATAATGCCCTCTAGATTTATCCCTGTTGTGAGATGTTTCATGGTTTCATCCTTGTTCTTTATTGTTGCACAGTGATCCACAATGTGTATGTACCATAATTTATTTATCCATTCATCTGTTGAGGGGCACTTAGGTTGTTTCCCTCTTTTTGCTGTTGTGAATAATGTGCAGTGAACATGGGTATGCATATGTCTATTCATATAACGGCTGTTATTTCTATAGAGTGTGTTCCTAGTAGTGGGGTTGCTAGATTGTATGGTATTTCTATTTCTAGCTTTTTAAGAAACGCCATATTGTTTTCCATAGTGTAACTTTTTAAGAAATTGCCAGTTTTCCAAAGAGATTGTACCATTTTATATTCCCCCCAACAGTGTGAGAGTGTTCCAGTTGTTCTAGGTCCTTGCCAATACTTGTTATATTCCATCTTTTTCATTTTAGTAATTCAAGTGGAGCATTGTAGTGATATCTCATTGTGGTTTTAATTTGCATTTCCTAATTTCTAATAATGTTGAGCATCTTTTCGTGTTCACCATCTTCCTTGGTGAAGTGTCTGTTTAGATCTTTTCCCATTTTCAAAAATTGAGTTGTTTCTTCTTATTGAGTTGTAAAAGTTCTTTATATATTTTCTAGATACAAACCCTTTGTTGGACATATGTTTTGCAGATACTTTCTCCATGTCTGTGGCTTGCCTTTTCATTTTTCTAACAGTGTTTTGAAGAGCAAAAGTTTTTAATTTTGATGAAGTCCATTTTACTGAGTTTTTCTTTTGTAGTTCATGGTTTTTGGTTTTGGTATTTAAAGAAATAATTGCAAAATACAAGGACATTACGATTTTATCCTACATTCCCTCTTCTAGAAGTTTTATAATTTTTAACTTTGACATTTAGGTTTTTGATCCATTTTGAGTTAAACTTTGTATATGGTGTGAGGTAAGGGTAGAGGTTAGTATTTTTTTTGTATATACCAATTTTATTAGTTTTCTAGGATGGCCATAACAAAATACCACAAATTGGGTGGCTTGTAAAAACAGAAATTTATTGTTATAGTTCTTAAAGCTAATAGTCTGCATTCAGGGCATCAGCAGGACCATGACCTTTCCAAAGACTCTAGGGGAAGATATCTTTCCTGCTTCTGGTAGCCCCGGGTGTTCCTTGGCTTGTAGATGATTTTTACATGACTGTCTTTTCTCTGGGGGAGCCCTGGTGGCGTAGTGGTTAAGAGCTCAGCCGATAACCAAAAGGTTGGCAGTTCAAATCCACCAGCCACTCCTTGGAAATCCTATGGGGCAGTTCTACTCCGTCCTGTAGGGTCACTATGAGTCGGAATTGACTTGACAGCAACCGGTTTGGTTTTTTTTTTGGTCTTTTTCTATCTCTGTGTATCTTCTCCTCTTTTATAAGGATACCAGTCGTATAGGGTTAGAACCCATCCTACTTTGGTATGACTTAATGTTAACTAATAACATCTTCAAAGATCTTATTTCTAAGTAAGATCACATCCACAGGTACTGGAGGTTAAGACTTCAACATTATCATTTTGGGGGATACCATTCAATATATAATAGCTATCTGATTTTTCCAGCACCATTTGTTGCAAAGATTATTCTTTCCCCACTGAGTTGCCTTGAAACTTTTTGTTGAAAATCAGTTTACCTAAATCTGTGGACCTATTTCTGGATTCTGTTCTGTTCCATTGTAAGTATTGAAATCAGGTAGTATGAGTCCTCCAACTTTGTTCTTTTCAAAATAATTTTGTCTATTTTAGGCCCTTTTAATTTTCATATAAATGTTAGAATCAACTTATTAATTTCTGTAAAAAAGCTTGTTAGTATTTTTATTGGGACTGCATTGACTTTACTGGGGAGAGCAATATCGAGCCTTCTGATACCATTCAGGTCTTCTTTTGTTTCTCTCAGCATATTTTAAGAGGCTGTAGTTGATTTTATCATTTTCTAGAGAGGATTTAATTTTTTTTTTTTTTTTTTTTTTTTTGCAGAGTACAACCGGATCATCTTGATCCCAGTTGAATCTGGTCTTTTTTCTTGTTCTTACTCTTGGTTTGTAACCCTTTCAGAGGTCTTTACAAAGGTTTCTCCATCCTTTCTGGGTCCTGAAATTCAATTTTTAGCTCCCTACCATCATAAAACTACTAAAATCTAGGAGTCAACAAATGTCTTGAGGGGACATTGATTAAAGAATGTTAGACTTTCTTTTTTGTGCGTCTCTTTTTCTGAGATCTTGGCTACTCGAATTCTAGTTGCTTTGTTAGTCCTGAATTCTAATTTTGTTTCCCCAGCCCAGTGAGATTGCGGCAGCTCTATGCCTCTGCTTTCTTCATTAGCCCGTGTCCTGCTTACAAGTCAGCAAATGCATTAAGGGGATAAAGATCCTCTGAATATAGAGCTGATCTTTCTGTGATTCCCTCTCAGACACTTTTAATTTTTTTTTATCCAGTTTTTATAGTTGTTCTGATATCAACTAAGCTGACATAGCCAGAAGTCTAGAAGTATCCTTTTAAAATGTGAAGCATACCTCATTATGAGATCTGTAACAGAAGATGTAATACTTTGCATATTTCATTCATCTATTTGTAGGCAAAAAAGGTTACTGGCCTTATCCCATATACAAATTATCATTAGTAAGTATTGAGACAATGGTTTAGTAATATGAAGATTGTTATTAAAGTTTAAAATACTTTTCTAAACATTGTGCAGGAATAATTTTTTAAATGTGAACAATTCAGGTTACCTTAGTCATATGAAACTTGTTTGCTTAATATATTTTGTTTATTTCTTAAAATTACAAAAGGAATACATGCTTCTTTTAATAAAATATGCAACTATATAAAATAAGTTGTGAAAGTCCTTCTCTTCCCTCCCTTCATTGCATCACCTACCCCTCTAGTCCCCAAAGTAACCACTGTTAATAATCTGGTATGAGTTCTTTCATACATCCAAGTTTTTTTTTTATCTTCAATTACAAAACTGGAGTTATGATACAGGTTTTCCCCGCTATCCCAAAGTAGAGTGTTCCTATGAAACCTTTCGTTCCTGTGAAACCTTTTGTAAGCTGAAGTGGCGTAAAGCAAAGGAGAAATCACCATTAATTTATTTGGGAAAAAAGTCTTGAGCATTCCCAGACCCAAAAAATTACCCACCAAATCGTACCAAATAATACATAAAACCTAAAGTAACAATAACGTACAGTAAAAGCAGGAATGATATGATAAATACGCAGCCTATATAAAGTAGAAATAATGTATGTACAGTATAGTTTCACTTACCAGAACTGGGAAGACAGAAGAACACTGGAAGGCCAGTTTTACACTAAGCCCAGCAGCCTTACGAGCTCTCTTAGGCTTTTTTGATTCCTTAGGACAAATCTTGCTAATGGATGCATGAAATAAATCAAGATAAAGCACAGATGTTCACACAGTTCAAATCTGTGGTGGCTTGATGCTGAGTGTAGTTCCCGGGGAAGGATTTTGGTGACGCCACTCCACTCTCACTGCTCGTGGTGCACGCTGCCTCTTTAATGGCTAGCTTCAAAACAAACTCTGAATGCCATTTTTGCTTTTTGCCTTTTTTCTGTGACTTTGGGTTTCTTTCAGTTAGCGAAAACAGGTACCAATGTAGGTCTTTCATAAAAGTGAAGTGGTATAAAGTGAACTTTCAAAAAGCAGGTGATACCTATATATATATGTTGTATTGCAACTTGCTTTTTAAACTTAATGTAGTGGACATCTTTTAAGGCAGTATATGTAGATGTATCTCACAAAAGCCTGGTATTCCTTTGTATAGATATATTTAAAAAAAATTTTCTTCAATGTTACACATTTTGACCCCCCTCTTTTTTTGCTATTATAAACAGTAGTGCATGTATGTATATATATACATGTATATATACCTACTTATGGAGCCCTGGTGATAGTTAAGAGCTATGGCTCCTAACCAAAAGGTCAGCAGTTGGAATCCACCAGCTGCTCCTTGGAAACCCTATGGGGCAGTTCTACTCTGTCCTATAGGGTTGCTATGAGTTAGAATCAACTTGAAGGCAGTGGGTTTTACATACCTGCATATACACCTACAAGTTGGGTCAAAAATAAAAGTACTATATTATAAGTGTTAACAGATATTATCAAATATCCCTCTTAAAAAGTTGCATCAATTTACACCTCCATCAACAGAGTATGAGAATGTTTACTTCTTTATTCTACCATTACACTGGATGTTATTATCAGCCTTTTTATTCTTTGCTAATCTGAGAAATGAAAAATATTTTGTTTTAATGTGAACCTTTTATTAGTAGGTTGAGTATCTTTTCATATACTGATTGGCCTTTAAGTTTTTTTCTACGAGTTGCATATTTTGTAATGTGTTTGCCCATTTTCATATTGCCTTCAACATACATTTTATGTTTTGTAGATAAATTCATTCTTACATACGTTGCAGATATTTTGTCAGATCTGTCTTGTGTTTTAACTTGGTTTATGGTATCTTTTGCGATAATAGTCAAAGCAGGCAGTTGAATGAATTTAAAAAATTAGCTTTTTATCTCTATGATTAGTCTTCAACTTACTGAAAGGATATTTTACACCCTGAGCTTGAGTTTTATACCCTATTTAAAGTTTCTGGACTTGATTCAGTATGTAATGTTATAGGTCTACAAATTAGAATTTCTAATTAACATTTTTTGACCACTGAGTAATCTTGGGACTTAATCCAGAAATATTAGAATTTGTTTTAAAATAATCCTTAATAGGTTTTATACTAACTCTTTCTTGAATATTAGTTATCTACTTTTCTACCCATTCTCCCTTGGAAAGGTGAAAGTGAGACTGTTTCAAATAGAAATTAAGACTTTGGTTTTCAACTCTTCAGTCCATATATATTAATAGTTGGTTCATACCAGCGGTAAGAAAACTTCGCAGTAGTTTAGATTGTTGGAGTTATGCCAACTACACATCAAGAGGCTGTTTACCTTTAATAGGGAAGTCCGCATTAGTTTCTTGTTATAATTGCACCATTTATACATGCCCTGTCTTGAGGTGCTTTGACAACTCACAGGTTTAATTTTAACGTTAAGTAATAATTTTAATGACAACTTTAGAGAGTAAGCTCCCCTCCCCACTTCCCTATTTCCCATTTTAATGGAACTTTACTCTGAAGCTATACTCTTCCATTAAGTGGTTGTTGTTAGCTGCTGTTGAGTCTTTTTTGTGTTTGTCTTTTTTGTATTAGGTAGGTTTTCAAACATTATTGAAACACCTTTAAGGTGGTATGAGCTGCCTTGGTCACTGCTGTTTTTAAGGATTTAGATGGCTTATCGTTTAATTATAGAAGATACATTTGTCTTCCTAAGTTAGGTTCCTTAACCTTCAGACCAGGTTAGTTGCCCAGCTAACTGAGTGTATCGTTTATATAATGATAATGCTTAATGATAATGATATTAAAGTAATGAAGAATTCAGTGTTTACTGTATGTCAAACATTAAGCACTTTGCATGTTTTAATTCATATTAGGCAAGAGTAAGTTACAGGTATAGATATAGATAGAGTTCCTGGGTGGTGCAAATAGGTACTGCGTTTGGCCACTAGCCAAAAGGTTGGCGGTTTGAGTTCACCTAGAGGTGCCTCAGAAGAAAGGCCTGGTGATCTACTTCTGAAAAATTGTTGTTGTTGTTTGGTACTGTTGAGTCGGTTCCAACTCATAGCAACCCTATGTACAACAAAACACTGCCTGGTCTTGTGCTATACTCACAATTGTTGTTATGCTTGAGCCCATTGTTGTAGCCACTTTGTCAATCCATCTTGCTGAGGGTCTTCCTCTCGTTAGCTGACCCTCTACTTTACTAAGCATGATGTCCTTCTCCAGGGACTGGTCCCTCCTGATAACTTGTCCAAAGTATGCAAGATGAAGTCTCGCCATCCTTGCTTCTAAGGAGTATTCTGATTGCACTTCTTCCAAGACAGATGTGTTCACTCCTTTGACAGTCTGTGGTATATTCAATATTCTTTGCCAACACCATAATTCAAAAGCATCAATTCTTCTTTGGTCTTCCTTATTCATTGTCCAGTTTTCTCATGTATATGAGGTGATTGAGAATACCGTGGTTTGGGTTGGAGCACCTTAGTCCTCAAAGTGACATCTTTGCTTTTAACACTTTAAAGAGGTCTTTTGCAGCAGATTTGCCCAGTGCAGTACGTCGTTTGATATCTTGACTGCTGCTTCCGTGGGCGTTGATTGTGGATCCAAGTAAAATGAAATCCTTGACAACTTCAGTCTTTTCTCCACTTTCTGAAAAAGTAGCCATTGAAAACCCTATGGAGCACTCTCCTACTCTGACACACATGGGGTTGCTGTGAGTTGGAATCGATTTGACGACATCTGTTTTGTTTAATAGGTATAGGTAGATACAGAATAAGTTAGGTCATAAACCTGGTACGTAGTCGAGCCAGAATTCAAACCTAGGCAGTTTGGCTCTAGGGTCCATGCGCTTAACTGCCACGTTGTTGTTACTGTTGTTGTTAGGTGTCATCAAGTCGGTTCCGACTCATAGCGACCCCATGCACCACAGAACGAAACACTGCCTGTCCTGTCACAATCGTTATGCTTGAGCCCATTGTTTGCAGCTACCATGTTAATCCATTTCGTTGAGGATCTTCCTCTTTTTAGCTGACCCTCTACTTTACCAAGCAAGATGTCCTTCTTCCAGGAGTGGTCCCTCCTGAAACATCTCCAGAGTACATATATAAAGTACATACGTAATTTTGGATTAAATGAAGAGGAAAAACTGATTCATAATATTGTATTATACGAGAAACGGCTCTAAATGCTAACCTGAAAGAGTTGTTCTCCAAATCAGTGCTTCCTAACTTTTCTTTTTTCACTTTAGGAATTAATAGAAAATGTTACTTACCTTTCCATTGTTTGTCCTTTGTGTCTTTAAATAGTGTTTACAATTTTCTTCATAAGATTTTACACATTTCTTATTAAGTGTATTCCTAGGTGTTTCATCCTTTTTGTTTTTAATAAATGGGGTCTTAACCTTTCATTATATCTTCTAGTTATGATGGTGTATGAAAGCTATTCATTTCTTTATATTAATTTTGTAACCTGCTACCTTACTGAATTTTATCATTTGTAATAGCGTTTCAGTTGATTGTCTTGAATTTTCCTGGCAAATAGTCTCATCACTTGTAAGCATTTGAACTTTCATCTATACCCATTTTATTAAGAGTTTCTATCGAGAATGACTGATGACCTTTTATCATGTGTTTTTAACATCTTTGGAGATAAACTGTTTTTATCAGTCAGTGTGTTATATTGCACTGGTTTAATTGTTTTTAAAACAACTTTAAGAAGTGTTTTGGGGTTAGAATAGATGATATCCATCTGTTTTTAGAAAAACCCCTCTCAAAATTTTTTTAACCTTTTTATTGTGAAAAATGTCAAGTAATCAGGAAAGTGCATATAATAATTGTACAGCATACAGCTGCAGCCCTGAAGATCTCTCATATGCCCCTTTCTGCTCATATCCTGTCCTTTTCCCAGAGGTTGCCTTACCCTGACCTTTATAATAATATATTTTTTTGCTTTGCTTTGTAGTATGGCTATCTAAGTGTGCATCCCAGAACAATATAGCTTAATTTGCCTATTTTTTACTTTATATAAATAGAATTATATAGTATGTATGCATATACTGTGTAGCTACTTTTGCTCAGTATTATGTTTTTAAGATTCATCCATGTTTTGTGTAGCTGGAGTTTATTCTTTTTTTGTCACTGCCCTGCAGTTTGCTCTAGGAATATACCAAAATACTATTGATGGATATTGATGGGCATCTGGGTTGTTTCAGTTTGGAGCTGTTTGTGACCAATGCTGCTATGTACTGCTTTTTTTTTATTCTTTTTTTTTTTATTGTACTTCAGGTGAAGGCTTACAGAACAAATAGTTTCTCATGAAACAGAAGTACACATGTTGTTTTATGATGTTGGTTAACAGCCCCACAACATATCAACCCTCTAACTTCACAGCCTTTTTTTTTTTTTTTTTCTGGTGAAAATACACATAGCCAAAGATACACCATTTCAAAAATTTCTACATGCACAGTTCAGTGACTCTGACTACGCTCTTCGAATCATGCTGTTATTCTCACTTACGATGAAGGCTTACAGAACAAAATAGTTTCTCATTTAACAGTTACTATAAATGTTGCCCTTTGACAATGGTTAACAATCTCACAACACATCAACAATATCCTTACTCAACCTTGGGTTCCCTATCACCAGCTTCCTTCTCCCCTTCTGCTTTCTGGCCCTTGTCACTGGACTCCTGTACCTCATTAGTCTCATTTGGTTTTACAGGGCTGCTATGTACTTCTCGATGTGCAATATGCTGTGCATATAAGCACACATTTCCGTAAAGTACATACATGTGAGTGGAGTTGCTCAGTTACAGGTGATATCTATCTTCAGGTTGTACCAATTGCAGTATCTCAAGGAGTGTGAGTTCCAGCTGCTCCACATCCTCACTTAGTATTTTTAGACTTTTTGCTATCGGCTAATTTGGTGACTATGTAGTGGTATTTTATTGAGGTTTTAATTTTTATTTGCGGATTATTAATGAGGTTGATTGTGTTTTCCCATACCATTTATTAGAAACATTATCCTATTCACACTGCTCTGCAGTGTCCCCTTTGGTATGTCACATAATGGTAATTATACTTTCAGTATCTGTTGATTTAAGAAAATTATATATTTTGGTTAGCCTAGGAGCCCTGGTGGTGCAGTAGTTAAAAGCTTGGCTGCCAACCAGAAGGTTAGCAGTTTTAATCTAGCAGCCACTCCTTGGAAACCCTATGGGGCAGTTCTGCTCTGTCCTATAGGGTCGCTATGAGTTGGAATCAACTTGATTGCAACAGGTTTGTTTTTTGGTTTGGTCAGCCTACTATGAGTTTAGTAGTACTTTAAAATATATTTGATTTTTATTATTACCAGTAGCATTTAAAACTGAAAAAAAAGTATGAGACGTTTCAGAATTTAGATAGTGTTTTATCCCACATTGCGTTTCAAAGGATCAGAGAATCAATGAGTCCTGCAGGAAGCCTGTGGGCCACGGGATAGAAACTATTGTTTGTTTGCATTTTTTTGTCAGTTAGTGCCTTTATTACTGTAGAATAGATTTCCCCAAGTACGGCAGCTGGGTCAAAACTGTGTATCTTTAGTTTAATAGATACTGTCAGATTACTTCTCCTGCCCCCCAAATTATAGCATTTCATAGTGTGATCAGAAATTGATGAGAAAGTCCATTTCTCCATCCCTTATTAGCATAAAATTGTCACTTTTTTTTGCTCATTATGATTAATAAAAAAGATATTTCATCATTGATGTAATTTGCATTTCCATGGCTACTGGTGTGGTTGCTCTGTTGACTTTCTGAAAAGTCAAAGAAACTAGATAATTTTTGTCTGTATATATCCAGAATTAATTTCTGTGCCATTCCCTGTGCTACTACCGAGGGCCTTTCTTTTAAAGGTACGTTGATATCTCTTACGCTGCCAACATCCATTAATAATCAGAACGTGGAATGTACGAAGTATGAATCTAGGAGAATTGGAAATCGTCGGAAATGAAATGGAACGCATAAACATCGATATCCTAGGCGTTAGTGAGCTGAAATGGACTGGTATTGGCCATTTGGAATTGGACAATCATATGGTCTATCTACTGTGCTGGGAATGACAACTTTTTTTTTTTTTTAAATTATTGTAGTCTAAATGAAGTTTACGTTTGAAGTTAGTCTCCCATACAAAATTTTATACATGCATTGTTATGTGACCCTAATTGCTCTCCCCATTCTGCGACAGCACACTCCTCCTTTCTGTCCCTGATTCCCCATGTCCAGTCAACCAGCTCCTAACCCTCTCTGCCTTCCCATCTC
>NW_004443990.1:14924466-14993754 GCF_000243295.1 Trichechus manatus latirostris | reverse complement strand
CTCAGGCTGATGAAGTCTCTGGTTTACGTGGCCTTTTCTGTCTGTTGGGCTAATACTTCCTTTGTGTCTTTGGTGTTCTTCATTCTCCTTTATTCCAGGTGGTTGGGACCAATTGATGCATCTTAGGTGGCTGCTTGTAAGCTTTTAAGACCCCACATGCCACTCACCAAAGTAGGATGCAGAATATTTTCTTAATAAACTTTGTTATGCCAATTAACCCCCTACCCCTGCTACTCTGTCCCTCAAAGTGTTTGATTGTATTCAGGAAACTTCTTAGCTTTGGTTTAGTCCAGTTGTGCTGACTTGCCCTGTAGTGTGTGCTGTCCTTCCCTTCACCTAAGATGATTCTTATCTACTGGCTAGTCAGTAAATAGCCCTCGCCCTCCCTCCAGACCCTCGTAACCATCAAAGAATGTTTTCTTCTGTGTTTAAACCTTTTCTTGAGTTCTTACAATAGTGGCCTTATACAGTATGGGAATGACAACTTGAAGAGGAATGGCATTGCATTCATTGTCAGAAAGAACATTTCAAGATCTATCGTGAAGTACAACGCAGCCAGTGATAGGATAATATCCATATGCCTACAAGGAAGACCAGTTAATATGACTATTATTCAAATTTACGCACCAATCACTAAGACCAAAGATGAAGAAATTGAAGATTTTTACCAGCTTCTGCAGTCTGAAATCGATCGAACATGTAATTGAGATGCATTGATAATTACTGGTGATTGGAATGCGGAAGTTGGAAACAAAGAAGGATCAATAGTTGGAAAATATGGCCTTGGTGACAGAAACAATGCCGGAGATCGCATGATAGAATTTTGCAAGACCAGTGACCTCTTTATTGCAAATACCTTTTTTCACCAGCATAGATGGCAACTGTACACATGGACCTTGCCAGATGGAATACACAGGAACCAAATTGACTACATCTGTGAAAAGAGACAATGGAAAAGCTCAGTATGATCAGTCAGAACGAGGCCAGGGGCCAACTGCGGAACAGACCATCAATTGCTCATATGCAAGCTCAAGTTGAAACTGAAGAAAATTAGAACAAGTCCACGAGAGCCAAAGTATATCCCACGTGAATTTAGAGTCAATCTCAACCATAGATTTGACGAGTTGAACACTAATGACCGAAGACCAGGTGAGTAGTAGAATGACATCAAGGACATCATCCATGAAGAAAGCAAGAGGTCATTTAAAAGACAGGAAAGAAAGAAAAGACCAATATGGATGTCAGAAGAGACTCTGAAACTTGCTCTTGGACATCGAGTAGCTAAAGCAAAAAGAAGAAATGATGAAGTGAAAGAACTGAACAGAAGATTTCACAGGACGGCTTGAGAAGACACTAAAGTATTATAATGACGTACAAAGAGCTGGAGATAGAAAACGAAAAGGGAAGAACGCACTCGGCATTTCTTAAGCTGAAAGAACTGAAGAGAAAATTCAAGCCTCGAGTTGCAATAGTGAAGGATTCTACAGGGAAAATATTAAACAATGCTGGAAGCATCAAAAGAAGATGGAAGGAGTACACAGTCATTATACAAAAAAAAACTGGTTGATGTTCAACCACTTCAGGAGGCAGCATATGATCAGGAACTGATGGTACTGAAGGAAGAAGGCCAAGCTGCACTGAAGGCATCGGCGAAAAACAAGGCTTCAGGAATTGACGGAATAGCTATTGACATGTTTCAACAAAAATGCAGCGCTGAAAGTGCTCTCTCGTCTGTGCCAAGATATTTTGAAGACAGCTACCTGGCCAACCAGCTGGAAGAGATCCATACTTAAGCCTATTCCCAAGAAAGGTGATCCATTCGAATGCGGAAATTATCAAACAATATCATTAATATCACACGCAAGTAAAATTTTGCTGAAGATCATTCAAAAGCGGCTGCAGCAGTGTATCAACAGGGAACTGCCAGAAATTCAGGCTGGATTCAGAAGAGGACGTGGAACCAGGGATGTCATTGCCGATGTCAGATGGATCCTGGCTGAAAGCAGAATACCAGAAAGATGTTTACCTGTGTTTTATTGACTGTGCAAAGACATTCGACTGTGTGGATCATAACAAATTATGGATAACATTGTGAAGAATGGGAGTTCCAGAACACTTAATTGTGCTCATGAGGAGCCTGTGCATAGATAAAGAGACAGTTGTTCAGACAGAAAAAGGGGATACTGTGTGGTTTAAGTCAGGAAGGGTATGCATAAGGGTTATATCCTTTCACCATACCTATTCAATCTGTATACTGAGCAGATAATCCGAGAAGCTGGACTATATGAAGAAGAATGGGGCATCAGGATTGGAGAAAGACTTATTAACAGCTTGCCTTATGCAGATGACACAACCTTGCTTGCTGAAAGTGAAGAGAACTTGAAGCACTTACTGATGAAGATCAAAGACCACAGCCTTCAGTATGGATTATACTTCAACATAAAGAAAACAAAAATCCTTACAACTGGGCCAATAAGCAACATCATGCTAAATGGAGAAAAGACAGAACAGTCAAGGATTTCATTTTACTTGGATCCACAATCAACACCCACAGAAGCAGCAGTCAAGAAATCAAGAGATGCATTTGGCAAACCTGCTGCAAAAGACCTCTTTAAACTGTTGAAAAGCGAAGATGTCACTTTGAAGACTAAAGTGCGCCTGACCCAAGCCCTGGTATTTTCAGTCACATCATATGCATGCAAAAGCTGGACAGTGAATAAGGAAGACCGAAGAATAATTGATACCTTTGAATTGTGGGCTTGGCAAAGAATATTGAATATACCACAGACTGCCAAAAGAACGAACAAATCGGTCTTGGAAGAAGTACAACCAGAATGCTCCTTAGAAGCAAGGATGGTGAGAGTATGTCTTACCAACTTTGGACATGTTATCAGGAGGGATCAGTCCCTGGAGAAGGACATCTTGCTTGGTAAAGTATTGGATCAGCGGGATGGATTGATACAGTGGCTGCAGCAATAGGCTCAAGCATGAAAATGATTGTGAGGATGGCACAGGACGGGGCAGTGTTTCGTTCTGTAGTACACAGGATCGCTGTGAGTTGGAACCAACTTGAGGGCACCTAACAACAACAGCAGTGTCTCTTATAGTCCGTCTATCCATGCATTCCTCCCTCCCTCCCTCCCTCTCTTTCTCCCTCCCATCCATCCATCCATCCCTTCATCCATCCCTCCCTCCCTCCTTCCCATCACTTCCATCCCATCCAATCCATCCATCCATCCAATCCATCCATCCAAAGAGTCTTTTGTTGAGTTGAACTATGCACAGATCCTGTGCTAAGCAATAGTCACACTCATGTGACCACCAAGCTCTGGCTCCCACGTCTTACATTGTATAGATTGGATCATCCTGGGAAACCGATTGACTTTGTTCCAGTTTGAAAAACAACTACAAACTGTTTGGTTATTTATTCTTTACTTCTGACATTTATTGCTGTATGTAGCATGTAACTGATTGAATAAAAGATTAATGAAATATTACAAGATTGTTGAATCTTTTTTTAAGTCATTGTTTTCCTAAGGGCACATGGACATATTTAGCAAATTCTCATTTAGGAAAAACATCGATCTAGATTTTATTTAATAAGGAAAGTAGAAATTACCTTATAATTACTGATTGTGTTATTTGCTGATAGAACGGATTGGCTTTAATAATAACAGTAGGCTCCCTCATGGCAATATGTGCTTACCAAAGAAAAGGCATTGTATCCCTCTAGAGGCCTGTTAGGGCAGAAGGGGAGGGCCAGAATTAATATTCAAAGTGGGAAAGGCCAGCAGAGAGGGTGAAAATTACAATGAGTAAGTAAGGTGGATTCATGGGGGAGGCCACGGAAGCTGGATCATTTGTTTCATGAGGATACTGGTATTCTTCGTGGAAGTGAACAGAGATATTTATTTAAAGGAAGCATAAACTAGATAGCATGCTTTTACAAATATTGAACAGAAAACTAAATTTGTACTCTAGAAGAACTCACGTGAGAAAGGTTCTGAAATTTTGGCAGAGGCTAAGTAGTGCAGCCCCTAGGAGTGCTTGCCTTCTTTTAGTTATATAGTAAGAGCATCTTTGCATGGTTAGAGGGCTGTTACCTTCTGGAAAGACTGGCTTATTATACAAACAGGGTGAACTGTTTCACCTTCTGTGTTCTCTAAGGATGAGTGTGGTTTTTTATTATGGTTGGCTTGAATCCTAAAGATGAGGCAGCAGTACCTCCTTGACAATAAACTAAACTTGGAGAACCCAGAATAGGAACACATATTTATTAGATTTGCTTAATAAATGGGCCTGCTGTAAAAATCTGACCAGGATCTCAAAAGGAATATCTTTTAAAAATTTTTTTTTAACTTTAAAATTTTTCATAGTTTATACACATCATGCCAAATTCAAAAGGTACAAAAAGGGTATACAGTTGTAAAGTAAGCCTCTTTTCCCTTCCCCAGCCTCCCAGTTCCCCATCATGGAGTCCGAGTTACCGGTTTCTTACATATCCTTTTCTCACATGCTCTATGCGTTTACAGACACATATGTTCATGTATGAGTACATATATATGCATATACATATTTTGTATTCACAAATGACAACATACTGTATATATGGTTCTGGATCTTGTTTTTTTAACTTACAGTCAAAATGATATCTTACTTTTTTAAAAAAGACATTTAAAAACTCAGTTTATAAGTCCATCTTGTTATGTGAAATCTCTAGGTCTACATTGTTATAAGTAAGCTTTTATAGTCAAGGTGAACCTCTGTAGCAACAGTTTTAAGTATAAGATTCTTCTTGGCATAATTTTATATATGTGATGATTAAAGTCAAATTTTACTTCTATTTAATAGACTACTCATACATACACATACATGCTTATACCCAAATATATATATATGTATATGTGTATTTATTTATGTCCATAGACTTAAAAATGCCAATTATATGTAAAATAATTTTTTCTTGAAATGTAGTACTCCATGATAATTTCACTGAGAACCTTTATTTATACATGTGTAGTGAATTAGTTGTAGTCCAGTTAATAAAGAGCTATGTTAGGTGTGTTATGATCTACAGAAGATTATTTCTTAATGATTATAACCAGGCACAAGCACTTTACAAAGTGTATATTAATCTTCAAAGAGATGAGTAGATAATGCTTTGATTTTAATTTTATATGTGTGGAAATAGGCTTGGACAGTTGAATATGCCTGGTTATAAGGTTCTCTCCTATTCTCCTAGTTAAAAGATTTTTAAACACTTTTGGTCAAGTTTAAGATGCTATAGTAAAATATTTACTTATAATCTTTAATTTACATAGACATAGTTTAAAATTCCTGTGTTATGAAGTATTAATTTTGAAATACTGCTTTTTCTTTTCTACTTCAATGAAGTATATTTGTTTAGATTTTTCATATGTATCTTTATTATTAGTGTCTTTTCACTCTTTGAACAATCTGACATTTCCAGAGCAAATATTATCTTCTCTTCTGAGATGTTTGAGATAGATCCTTTTGTGAGTCACGTTACTGTTGTCACTGAAAATTTTATCCCTAGCCACAAGTCCTCATTCACATAGCATTAGGAAACGTTTTTCATTAATGTATCTTGTATGGGTAGCAGTGATGATCTTCATAATATTATCAGTCTATTTCTTTTTGAAGCTATTCAGTCATTCTACCAACATCTACTGAATGCCCACTAAGTGCCAGAAACTGTTCTAGCATTGGAGCTAGAGGGGCAAACAAAACCAAGTCTCTGCATTCCTGAAGCATATATTCTATTTAGGGAGATAGACAACAAATATACAATGTAATGTCAAATAGTGATAAGTGCTGAAGAATAAGAGGATGTAGAGTGAGAATTGTTCTTTATTATAATGGAATGGATTTCTAAAGAAGTGATTTGAATAGAGACCTGAATGACATAAAGTGTGTGGATATCTGGGGAAAGAACTTTCCAAGCAGGTGCATAAATCCTGAGGCTGGAGATTGCTTGGGATTTTGAGGAACAAAGAGGCACCACCAGTAACATAAAAGAGTTCCAGTTGTTGCTCTTACATCCTCGACAACACTTACGTTGTCAGTCTTTTGTTGTTTTAGTCTTTCTAGTGGAAGTATAGTGATATGCCATTGTGGTTTTAATTTGCATTTCCGTGATGACTAATGATGTTGAGCACTTTTTCCTACGCATTTTGACCATGTGTATATTTTACTTTATGAAGTTGTCTTTTCAAATCTTCTGCCCATTTTTTAATTGGGTTGTTTGTGTTATTCTTGTTGAGTCATAGGAGTTTTTATATGTATTCTGGATGCAACTTCTTTCTCGTATATATGTATTGTAAATATTTTCTCCCAGTCTGTGGTTTGCCTATTCATTTTCTTAGGGGTGTCTTTTGATAATCACAAGTTTTAAATTTTGATGAAGTCCAGTACCTCAGATTTTTTCTTTTATGGTTAGTGCTTGTTTTGTCCTCTTTAAACATTTGCCTACCTGAAGCAGACTTAGCTTTTATTCTGAATATTTTGGAATTTTATTAGAGACATCGATCTCACTGATTACTCTGGCTGTTGTGTGAAGAATAGACTATGGAGCAGCACGAGTGGATACACACCAGTTATGAGGTTACAGTGGTGGTCTAGGAGAGAGGTAATAATGGTACATTGGACAGGGATTGTAGTAGTAGAGGCATTAACAAATGGTCTGGGGTTGAAGGTAGAGCCCATTGAATTTGCTTATTGGATGTGTGGTGTGAGAAACACAGAGGGGGTTAATTAGGGTGATTCCATATTTTTGGCTTGAGCAACTGGATAAATGGTGGTGCTATTTAATAGTGGTGCTGTATACAGAACATCCAAAACTATGATTGACCAAGATTGTTTTAAACTCGAATGTATGTTTGCCAAGTAGCATGTTGTTCAATATAATTAGGAGAGTTTCCATAATATAAGAGATTTTTTTAAAGAATTCAAATATATGGCTACTTCCTCTTTTCTGAGAGAGAATTTTGGGGGATATTTTGCTAATTTTTGTACATATATAATATAGTTGATATGTACATTTGGAAGCATGTACTGTAGAACAGAATCTAACAGCACTTGATCGTTTCAGTTTTAAACTACTCTTCTGCTTGCCTATCTTCGTTTCTTGTCAGTTTGAAGCTTTTTTTGTGGATTTTTTTTTTAAATATTGGTTTTATGGAAATGATCTTTCATCATAGTACCTTCAGAGCCACCCCAATGTTATTTTATATCTTAGCAGGAAAGGAACATGCTTACACTGAGATGATTTTTGGCTTCCCTGTAGGCTAAGTACATTTCTATTCTTGGGAATCAGGTAAAGGCAAATCTCTAGTTTTTGCCAACTAACGTTATTATTGTTTTAATAGAGATTTTATCACTATTGTGTATATTCCAGATCTTGGTTTCTGTTCAAACTCAGGAGCTAGCTTATGAAGGTAAAAAGAATTTCGGAGATAGGAGTTAGAAGGGAGCTGAGTTGTTCTAGTCCAACTGTGTGACCTTGAGTAACTCATTATCTACCTAATTTTCTTCATCTGTAAAATGGGGAAGGTTGGGTTAGAGAATTATCAAAATTCTTTTAAAACCTAAAATTATGTTTTTTTATTTGCTATTGTAAAGACTTTGACTTAACTGAGTCATGTTTGAACCATACTGATATTAGAAACACTTGAAATTCCTATATTTAGGTGAGTCATAAAAGAAAGAAAAAATTGTGAACATCTTTCCTGGCTCATAGAATGTAGTTAAATCTGAATCAGTGTTATCCATATCAGATTTAAATATACAGCCACCCCTGTCTCTCTCTTAATAACGCTTTATTGAAATAACAGTTCACATCCATTTTATCCTTTTAAGATATACACTTCAGGGATTTATAGTATATTCACAGAGTTGTGCATCCATCACCAGAATCAGTTTGAGAACATTTTTATTACTCCAAAAAGAAAATACCCGTTAACAGTCCGTCTCCATTTCTCTTAGTCCCCCCATCCTCAGCTCTAACCAACCACTGTTGTTGTTATGTGCCATCAAGTTGATTTGGACTCATAGCGACCCTGTAGGACAGAGTAGAACTGCTTCACAGGATTTCCTAGGCTGTAATCTTTCTGGCAGCAGATCACCCGGTCTTTTCTCCCACAGAGCTGCTGGTGGGTTCCAACCTCCGAGCTTTCAGTTAGCAGCTGACTGCTTAACCATGGCACCACCAGGGCTCCTTAGGCAACTACTAGTCTCTCTATAAATTTGCCTGTTTTAGACATTTTATATAAATGGAGTCATAGAATATGTGAGCTTTTGTGCCTGGCATCTTTCAGTTAGCATAATGCTTTTAAGGTCTGTCGTATGTTGTAGTATATATCAGCACTTCATTACTTTTTGTTGCTGAAAAGCATTCCACTGTGTTCATATACCACATTTTATTTATCCAGTCATCAGTTGATAGACATTTGGGTTGTTTCCCCTTTTTGGCTACTAAGAATAATGCTGCTTTGAACACTTGTGTGCGTGTTTTCTGTGGGCATGTTTTCATTTCTCTTAGATACATATCTAGGAGTGGAATTGCTGGGGTCCTATGGTAACTGTGTTTAACTTTTTGAGGAACTGTCAGACTGTTTTCCAAAGCAGCTGTACCATTTTACATTTCCACCAGAAACGTATGAGGGTCCCATTTGCTCTACATACTTGCTGACACTTGTTACTATCAAGTCTTTTCGATTATTTAAAAAAAAAAAGTTGCTGTCGAGTCTGACTCATAGCGACTATATAGGACAGAGTAGAACTGCCCCATAGGGTTTCCAAGGGGCAGCTGGTGGATTCGAACTGCTGACCTTTTGATTAACAGCTGAGTTCTTAACCACTGGACCACGTAGCCATCCTTGTGGGTGTGAAGTGGTATCTCATGGTTTTGATTTGCATTTCCCTGATGGCTAATGATGTTGAGTGTCTTTTCATGTGCTTATTAAGGCCACCTGCCTTGGCAGGCTTTTCATCTGGGATAGGGATGGGATGTGGTTGGAAGTTGATGTACTCGGTTCTTTCTCTAAAGTGTCACGTGAACATCCTAAATATAATTCAAGTAAGTAGTCTCTTACTCTTGGTGGAGAGTAAGTTGAAGCCTTTATTTAATCCACACACTTGTTTTTACTTTATTTCTGTACAATATAACAACAAAGACTTTTACTGAAAAGTATGATTTATATCTTAGTTGAAATTGTCTGCTTTTGGGGGAACAGAACTTTCACTGGTGTATCTTTAACACTAAAATCTTGCCAGTTTGTTTTAATCTCTCAAATGTTTATGAATAAGACTGCAGCATAGAAAGCGATATCATAGTCACACAAGGATGAGAATGAAGCATGTATGATAAATCTGGAAGAAAACCTTAACACATTTATAGTAGCTCTATTTCCCTTACATCGCCAAAGTTTTGTGAATTGATGTAGAACATGTGAGCATTTTTAAGGTGAATATTTAAGTTATATAGCCTAAAATAGGTTAATTTGAAATAATACTCTTATTAGTAGGAACTTAATTTATTAAATTGAGAATATTTAGTTTTAGTAGATTTTGCTCTTGAAAATGTTAATTACTGTGATGTAGATTGGTTTTATCAGTCTAGTCAGACCCTTGAACTAATATATTTTTTTCTATTTCAGAAATACATGCTACAGGATTTAACTATCAGAATGAAGATGAAAAAGTCACCTTGTCTTTTCCTAGTACTCTCCAAACAGGTAAGAGACCTGGCTTTTATAAAATCTCATGATAAATACTATGTTGCTTCTTCAAAAGAATTTTATTGAGTGCCATTTTTTTGCCTCATTGTTTTTAGCAGATTAAGATAGAGCTTTTGAAAGAGTCAGGTTCAATGCAGTTTTGGGGCCACCAGAATTTTCCTCTAAGAAAATTGGGCAATGGAAAGAAAAATTTCTATCTCCTGTCACTCTGTATTTTATTTAAGCAAACAAAAAAGAATGGTCGTTCTACCCTAGAACATAATGCATTGTATTTTAGCTTTTCAGAAATACATTTACCCAGCTGTGGTGCAGTGAATTACTTAGAATGGCCTTTCTAGCCACGCATTGTCTTGTGATTCCTACAAAATGATTGGGTGGGACTTTGCAAATAAGGTGTTTGTGGCCCATCAAGTTTATTGGACAGCATGCTAATAATGCAAATAAGGTACAGGGAATCCTTGCGGGGGTGGGACAATGCAAATAAGGTATGTAGAACCCTAATGAGGGGATTGGTCAGTTTTGCCATCCCACTATGCTTAAAAAGAGAGCCAATCCCAGAGCAAGGAGGAGACCTCACTACAATCAAAAAAGAAGAGCCAGGAGGGGAGCACATTCTTTGGACTCAGGGTCCCTGTGCTGAGAACCTTTTAGACCCAGGAGCTGTAACACTGGAGATGGCAAGAAATGGTAGCAGCACAACCAGAGACCGGCAGGAGACGGTGCAGTGGGCTTCCTGGCCCAAGGAGTGAGGCAGCTACAGTGGGCATGCCAACCCACAGAGCAGGAGACCTGAGTGTCTCCAGGCAGGAGGCTTGCTGGCAGAGTGGGGTACCTCCAGGCACTTGTTGGTGGAGCTAGGCTTGCCCACCCACCGAGCCAGAGAGTTGAGTGCCTCCAGGCAGGAGGCTTGTTAGCAGAGCATGGTGTCTCCAGGCACTTGTTGGCAGAGCTAACGAGCTTTGTAACACTTGCCGGAGCAGTGCAGAGGCCAGGCTGAGGGTCCAAGGGCCCAAGGGGCTGAGAGCCAAGAGAGAGGCCTGCCTGAGGGCACGGCCAAGAAGAAGCTGTCCTGACCAAAGAACTGTATCCTAAGTCATTCCTGATCCTGAACTGTAACTTGTTACTTCCCTAATAAACCCCATAATTGTGGGTATAGTCTGTGAGTTCTGTGTGGCCATTGCAAATAATTCTCAAACCCAGCAGAGAAGTAGAGTGCTGTGGGAGGGACGGCTGGTGTCAGAATTGGTAAAAAGGTTGGAGAGAGGAGGTACGTCTGACCTTCACCTCATAGGAACCAGTCTTGGCCTGACGATCTTGATTCTCTCTCCTCCCCCTTGTGAAGTTAAACAGGGAGTGAGACATCACTGCCGCACCATTTCTACACTAGCTCCATCTTCTACTAATTGAATTCAAATCTCTAAAGTATGGGACTTATGGACTTATACTTAAAAGAATGCTCCACAGATGGTTTTGATATACAACCAGAGATTAGATAGGTATTATGCTTGTGGGGATATGGGAGGAGTATTTGCTGATATGTTACTATTAGGTATCAAGATAGAAATTAATACTTAAACTCTGGGATAGAAGAAAACTTTCTGAGCTTAATCAATTGGTAAAGCACTAAGACCTTGATAAATGAGTAAATGAAAAGAAACATAATTTGCAAGAAAGAAAATGCAAACGACTAATAAACATGTGAAAAGATATTTAGCCTCCTAGTAATGAGAGAGATCAAAACAGCAGTTACTAATATACCAGTTTTTGGTTGTCATGTAAACTGAAATTAAAAAGATTCTGGATGATGTGGCTGCCTTGACATTACTGGTAAAAACCAAAAAAAACCAAACCTGTTGGCCGTCAAGTCGATTCTGACTCACGCGACCCTATAGGGCAGAGTAGAACTGCCCAGTAGGGTTTCCAAGGAGTAGCTGGTGGATTCCAACTGCTGACCTTTTGGTTAGCAGCCGAGCTCTTAACCACTGCGCCACCAGCTCATTACTGGTAAAAAACCAAGCCAAACCCATTGCTGTTGAGTCAATTTTGACTTATAGTGACCCTATAGGACAGAGTAGAACTGCTCCATAGGGATTGCAAGGAGTGGCCGGTGGATTTGAACTGCTGACCTTTTGGTTAGCAGCCAAGCTCTTAACCATTATGCCGCCAAGCCTCCGGGATCATTACTGGTAGGGGAGTGTAAATCCATACCATTTATTTTGTCTTAGTTTCTTAGTGCTGCTATAAGAGAAATAACACAAGTGTGTGGCTTTAACGAACAGCAATTTATTTTTTCATGGTACCACAATGGTTAAAGCACTCGGCTACTAACTGAAAGGTTGGCATTTCAAACACATCCAGCTGTACCACAGGAGAAAGATCTGGCAGTCTGCACTTGTAAAGATTATAGCCTAGAAAACTATGGGGCAGTTCTGCTTTGTCACATGGGGTCACTATGAGTCGAAATCGACTCAACAGCATCTAACAATAGGAGGCTAAAAGGTCGAATTCAGGGCACCGGCTCCAGGGGAAGCCTTTCTGTCTCTGCTGGCTCTGGAGGAAGGTCCTTGTCTTTTTTCAGCTTCCGTTCCTTGGTAATGTTCATGGTGGCCTGGCATCTATCTTTTCCCATCTGTCCTTTCTTTCTTCTGTGCCTAGTCTGCTCTTTTTGTATCTCAAAAGTGACTGGTTTAAGACACAACTTACACTGATATGGCCTCATTGACATAACAAAGAAAACCCTGTTCCCACATGTATAAACCAAAATTCAAACCCTTTGCCATTGAGAATATTCCCACTCATAGCAACCCTATAGGACAAGATAGAACCCCCCGAGTAAGGCTTCCAAGACTGCCACATCTTTCTCCGTGGAGCATCTGGTGGGTTTAAACTGCTGACCTTTCAGTTAGCAGCCAAGTGCTTTAACCACTGTGCCACCAGGGCTCCTTTTATCCACAAGTATAGGGGTTAGGGTTTAGAACACATACTTTTTAGAGGACACAATTCAGTCTATAACAATTTGGAAAGCAGTCTGGCAGTATGTCTCAAAGAGCTTAAACATGTTCCTGTCTTTGTTTTTTTTTTTTTTTTTTACTGTTTATTTTATTATACTTAGAGTGAAAGTTTACGATTCAAGTTAGTCTCATACAAAAATTTATACATACATTGTTGTGTAACCCTAATTGCTCTCCCTGTACTGTGACAGCACACTCCTTCTTCCCACCCCTGATTTCCCATGTCCATTCAACCAGCTCCTTGACCCTCTCTGCATTCTCATCTCACCTCCGGACAGGAGCTGCCCATTTAGTCTCATGTATCTGCTTGAGCTAAGATGCACACTCTTCACGTGTATCATTTTATGTCCCATATAGTCCAGTCTAATCTTTGTCTGAAGAGTTGGCCTCGGAAATAGTTTTAGTTCTGGGTTGACAGAGAGTCTGGGGGCCATGCTTTCCGGATTTCCTCCAGTCTCATTCAGACCATTAAGTGTGGTCAAAGACAAATTTTAAAAAAGTTTCAGAAAACCAAAAACTAATTAATATCCTTAGAGAGTTAAGATACTGCATTCATGAAACAAGAACAGGTCAGGGTGCCATGAAAAAGGAGGAATTAGAGCCAGAAAACTTTGGGAAATTATAATACAACAGAAATAAAGGCCCAGGAGAAGTTTTGAAAGATGAAATCAAGGAATCTTCCAAATAGTAGGAAAAACAAGAAGATGGAAAACAGGAGAGATAAATAGATTTCAGAACCAATCCAGCAGACCTAATGTTCATCTAGTAAAAGAGAGACCGGAGAAAATGGGAAGAGGAAATTGTTAGAGATAATGTAAAACAAGAAAGTTTCTCTGAACTGGTGGGACAGGAGCCTTCAGATTGAAAGACTGTAGCACTAGAAGGGACTAAATACATATAAAAAGTCTCACACCAAAGCATATAGATTTGAAATTTTGGAACTTCGGGGATAAAGTGAGGCTCTTAAAGAGTTTCCACTTAAGAGCGGGGGGAGGGGGGTTAAGGAGAGAATGCTAGTGGATTATCTTTAGTTTGTGGATCAGAATGACACTAGACTTACCAAGAAGAACAATGGAAGCTAGACTTTAATGAAGCTATGCCTTCATAATTCTGGGTGAAGCTGATTTTCAACCTAGAATTCTATACTTAGCTAAATTATAAATTTAAGTGTGAGGGGAAAATAAAAATTTTCAGATTCATAAAGCAATAGAAAATTTAATTATTTGTAAAAGATGTGGGAGCGTGGGATATAATTTATCTAAAACTTCACTCTCTATAGTAAGAAGAAAGTAATGTCTGAAGTTGAAAAATGAAGAAACAGCTATATTAGCGAGGTATTTAGAAATGACAGAGTTGAAATTGGCTGCTTCTAGGAGCAGGGTGTGGGCAGTAGGGTGGCGTTGGGCAGAGGCCTGCTGCTTTTATTTGTAAGCCTTATAGTACTCTATGAGTTTTAAACTATGAACTGTTATTTGATAGTAATAAAATACAATTAAAATGATAACACCTTATCATTACAGATTACATTTTGTGTCTGCACTGAAGAGATTAGAAGTCAGTAGCAAAAGACACATAAAAAATACTCTTCTCATATATTTGGGAGAATTATACCTCTAAATACTTGAGTAAAAGAAGACTTGTTATGGAAATTAGAAAAATGTTTAGAACTGAACAGTGAAATTACCACATATTAAAACTTGTAGGATGCAGGTAAAACATCACTCAGAGAAGATAGTCAAGAAAGACTGAAAATTAATTAGCCTAAGCATCAAACTCTAAGTTAGAAAAGGAAAAAAAGAAAAGGTAACTTGAAGAAAACAAGAGAGAAAGATTTAAGAGCAGAAATTAATGAAATATAAAATGAAAAAGAGAGGAGCAGCAATATTAAAAAACTGATTTTTTGAATGCTCCAGGAAGATATACAAACCTAACAAGTATAGAAAACAAAGATAGTGTAGATTTAATTGTTCAGCATTAGGAAATATGGTGACATCATTAAGTCAACAAACTAAAAGTTATGTATTTATCAAAAGAAGTCAGAATATATTTGCTAGAATTCACCAGGTAAGAATATCTACCTAAGAATAACAGAAACTACCTAACATGATAGAGGATATAGAAAATATGTTTGTGTGAACTGTATACATGTGTGTATTACACATACTTTTTTAAAAGTTTCATTTCATTGTGGTAAATATATCAGTAACAAAACATTCACCATTTCTGCAATCTTCACATGTACAGTTCAGTGTATACATACATATTTTTTCACTTAAATTTTATCAAGTGCTTCATCTGCTAGATACTGTTTTAAGTGCATCACAGATAATAACTTATTGAATCCTTTTAACAGCCTTTTGAGATAGATTCTATTATCCCCACTTTATAGATAAAGAAACTGAGGTACAGGATGGCTTAGTTAACTTGCACGAGGTCACACAGCTTGTAAGTGGAAGAGCTGGGATTTGAACCCAGGCAGTTTAACTCAAGAATCTGCACTTTTAGCCACCACATTATACTGTCTTTTTTTTTTTTTTTTAATTGTTAAAATGCAATATGTGTGCATGGTTTGAAATTTAAAAGATGTAATTGTGAAAATTTGTTTGCCATCCTATTCCTGTCTTCCTCTCTCAGCTCCACTCCTTAGAAGCAACCAGTTTCCTATATATCCTTTCAAAACTCAGCCATGCTTTTGTAAGCATTTATGTATAGATAAACGCTCTGAAGAACACATAAGTTAGCATGTCATAAATAATATTCCGCACCTTTATTTGTCCCCCTTAACTATATACATATAGGAGGTCATTTATTCTGAGTATATAAAAGCTCTATCATGCTTGATAAGTACTATTTACAGCAGACAAGCTAAATGGTAAAGCCAATTCTAATAAAAGCAGGAAAAGTCAGGGAAGGTTATGATTATTAAAAAACTATAATTCAACATAATTTTGGAAATTTTTGGCTAATGTAAATAACTGATGTCAGGATTAGAATAGAAAAATGATAGCTGTGACTATATTGAATATTTGTAAATATCTGTTTGGAAATCTTTGACTTTCACATTTTCCCAGGGTTCTCTGGGTCAAAGTTACACAGTCATTCTTTGCTTTAAGAATGAAGTTCTGATCCTTTCAAATTTTAGTAGGCGGTATAAGTGATCTTCTGATAGTAAATAGTGAACATATCTTAGAAAGACAGTAGCCTTTGTGTTCAGCCTCATCAAACTCAACAATTATGCCAGTTATTATATTGCTGAGTAGAACATCTTTTTTCCTGAAATTGGCACCATTCTAGAATAATGGTTCAGTTACCGTAACTATCGTAAGGCCTAACAACCTCAGAATTGGTGATTAAGTGCCTTGTAGAGAGTGACATTTATATGGAGAAGTACTAGCAGGTATTAACATTGTGAAGGGTGAAAAACAGGAAGGTCATAAGAAATGGTGACACAAAGGCAAAGGCCTTTACTCCCTTTTCATAGAAATTAATCTGTCTTTCATTTTATAGCACTTCGTAGATGCATTAAATTTCTTATTAAAGCATTTCAAGCTCTACTTCAGGTTTTACAACAATTATACTCTCCTAAGCTTTAAACATTTAAAGTTTTTGTGGCAGTCCCAATTTTTTAGTTGTTTGATTTGTGAATGAGCTTGGTGTATGTTTTAAAAGGCTAACCACCCCAAATAGATAAATATTACATACATTGGAATATTGAAATATGGTATCTAATTTGAGGAAGCAGTGTAAATTGTGTGTGTGAATAGATACAAAATTAGGCACTAGAATAGATATAAAATTTGGCAATAAATTCTTCAACATGGTATAAATTTGGTATGTGAAATTTATTAAGAAGTTTCTCCTGTTCCTCCTAAGATTCTACTATACTAATAGTAAATACTTTGTAATTAGTATTGCATAATACGATACTAATCAAATTTGTTAATGATTCTTTTTAAAACTTTAACTTGTGTTTTGTTTGAATTTCAGGTAATAACCCTTTCCAATACTTTGTATTTTGTTTAGTATTCCACTTTTGGAAGTGGTCACTGTCAATATCTTGTTATGATTTGATGGCCTTGGAGATTTAAAACCAAGTAAAAGTGTAAGCAGCCTTTCTTACTTAGTTATGAGTTTTACACCCACTTTTATTACAAATAGGAAAAGTTGAAAGTAGATTTACCATGGAATATGACTTATATAAAGGACATCTTACCAGTTGATTTAATGAAAACAGACTAGCCAATTTCAGTTATGGAATTGTAACATAAAATTCCATCAGATAGTTCCCTTTAAAGGTAGGAGTTTTTTAATAATCTGTTACACCTTCCTTATAAACTTTATTAATGTGAATACATTCACTTTTTAAAAAAATAAGTGATTTTTTAAAAGAAAATAGAGAAAGCATCTTTCAGATTTGCTTTTATTGAGGCAGAATTTCACATAGCATAAAACTAAAAATTTTAAAGTGAAAAATCGGTGGGATTTAGTATACATTTACCTTGCTGTGCAGCCAGCACCTCTGTCTAGTTCCAAAACCTATTCATCTATCTAGTTCTAAAACATAATCATAATCCCAAAAGGAAACCCTGTACCAATTAAACAGGTGTTCCCTATTCCCTCTCCCTGCAGCCTTTCGGATTCTTTTACTGTGTTCATATTTACTGCCCCAGTAATCTGTTATTCCCTGAAAGAAGAATATGCATTGTCCTCTTCAGACATTCATGAATATCTGATTTTTTAAAAATAACGACCACAAGCTTCTACTTATTCAGCTGAGTTTGGTGTGGGTTCTCCTCACTCGCCCTTCCCCAGCATGATTAAGAATTTGACACTTTCTTTGGTGATGACTTTGCTCCAAAGGTCTGAAATGTTTTTATTTGCAGTTACTTTCAGAATCGGTTTGAGGCACATAAGCATATCAGTTTAATTACTTCGTAGACACTTTGTTTTATAGTCATACCATATATTTGATTTGTTAGACTCCCAAGCTCTAGACTCTGTTGTAAATAGGCACTGAAAAAGGATCAATTACAAAGTCAACATTTTTCTGTTTTTTTGTGACTTGATTTGTAAAGTGTAGAATGGGATTATTGACTCATCATATATCTCAATTTAGCAAATTGTAATCTTTTTTCTGTTATGAAAGAAAATACACGTACTCACAAATAACTCACATTTTAACTACACCTACTCCTCACCAATATGGTTAGGTTCCAAAGACAAGGTTGTTATATATGAAAATAGAAGATGACCACAGCAGATCACAAAATATTACAAGTAACACATATGTCTCTCTGGACTTCAGAGGTGAAAAATTTAGGTGGATGCTGTGTCCCACTGATCATGAAAGGGTTACTGCCAGACATACATCATTAGTGTGTAAAATAGGTGGATAGTAGATTTTTTACTATTGTCATAAATGTGAAATGTTGGATAATGAGACAGTCGATAAGTGAGGAGTAAGTGTAAATTGATTTTACTCATACAAGAATATAATGCATATTTAGGTTACATTTTTATTAGTATTTAATAATTTATTGATTAAAAGTGTTTCTTTAATATCAAGTTTCAAATGATTGAGGTGTCTTTAAGAGTTTGTTTTATGCACTGTTGCTGATCAAATCTTGACAGAATTATGGAATCAGTGCTCTGTTTCTTGATAGTTTCTTGTCTTAATGATAGAGTAATTGGCTACATTTCTTTTCCTGTGCATGAAGTTGTCTAAAAGAACTAAAGATAAATGAAGTGTAATGTGGTATAATTGACAGAAAGTATGTACTTTGAATTAGAACAGGCCTAAATTTTTGCCCCTTGCTTGCTATTTACTAATTGTGTGACCTTGAGCAAGTTAATTAACTTTTCAGCCTCAGTTTCCTCATCTGAAAAAATGGAGACAGTACCTACCTTCAAGTGTACAAATATTTAAACAGCATTTTTAAAAAGCACCATGCACAATAGCATGTGTCAGGTTCTTAATAATGTTCATTTCTTTCCTGTTTTTATCTTCACATAATGATAATTTGAGACTAAGTTAATAAAGTTAAAGAATTTTCTAAGCAGTCACCCTAACATGGCTGTTTAAAGGTTTAATTTGGGATTAGTCTGCCGTTTAGTAAATACTGTATTCTCTCCAATGCCAGGAGAAGTATTTGAGAAAGGAAGGAATTATTTGAACATTGTAAATAGTTGAATCTAATATAATCTAATGTAGTATCTTGAGAACATATTTTTGATAACTTGTACTTAAAGTTTCCATAAAAGTAGTTGTCATTTATCTTCCATCACAGGTACAGGAACTTTAAAGATAGATTTTGTTGGAGAGCTGAATGACAAAATGAAAGGTTTCTATAGAAGTAAATATACTACCCCTTCTGGAGAGGTGCGCTATGCTGCTGTCACACAGTTTGAGGTAGGTATGGATTATTTGTCTCTAAAATATTGTAATTCTTAAATTAGGCATTGTGACAAAGGTTGGGCTTTGGTTGGGTGATCATTATTTTATTATTTGGGGTGATTATTTGAGGCTAGGTACCTTTAGCCATAATTATAATAGTCACAGTTTTGGAATTTTTATTTTATATTCAGCTAAGTTGTCTCCATCTATAGAAAGAAGAGATTGAGGGGTGCAGATTGGGGAATAATTATATACAGTTATTTGGACAGAATTTAGTTACCTGAATTGCTTTTATACTGTGTACTGTGTAAGAATATAATTACTCTTAATTAGAATCATTCTCTCAGTATTTGACACCTGTAACTTTTCCTATTAAGTTAATAATGCTGTTGTATAACATTCCTTTGCTTCTCTAACATTTCCTCTGTTTATCTTACTATATTACGTTTGCTTTTTTGATTTTTTTATTTATCAAGTATAAAAAGTGTAAAACCTGTTTGAAATCTAATAGTGGTACTTTTAAGTGTTAAATCTAATTAAATTTATTTCTGTAATTTTCAATATGGATAACAGTTCAATATGGAAACAACTGATGGCATCTGTGCTTATATTTCTGCTCATATCCCTGTATTGTTCATTTGCTTTGCATGGCCTAAGATTTTAGATTGAGTTTACTACTTGGTGTATCTTTCAAGGATTTTATTTTGTTTGCTTTCTGTTTTAAAACATTATTTAGACTTAATTCTATGTTTAAATGATTCCAGTGCTCATTTCTAGTCCTTTTGAACACTTCTTCATTCTGGAATGATTGGCCAGAGTATGTCTCCAAATTAATTTTCATTTTATTGGTGGTTGACTAGAGAGTCTCCAAACATTTTTTTTTAAGGAAGGGTACATGAATGGTATATTTCCTGAATCTTTACGTATCTGAAAACCTTTCATTTGCCTTTATACATGATTAGTTTTATTGGGTGTATAGATTTATTGATGAAAAAAAGAAAAAAGAGAAGGCCCTGACATCCAGAAACTGTCCTGGCACCTACAGCTAGTCTCTATTATTTTCTTTTTGGACATAGACAGTCTCACAGAATACCGCCCTCAGACAGGGTTTCTCTGAGACTATCATAAAGTAAGACAAAACAAAACCACTTCATAATTTCTTCTAAGCATAGACAAAAACGATGTCACTGTGACACTCACAAAGTACCAGATATCCCCTCTCTATTAAAATGAGTAACTGCTTTACCAATTACAGTTTTAGAAGCTTTGCTCAAGTCTGCCCTCCCTATAGATAAGATTTATTGAGAACACCCACTTGTAGAATTGCCCTCGCTTTCTGAGAACACTCTCTAGAGTGAATCCCTGCTTCCTTTGCCCTACCTCAAATCACTCAAACAAAATCCAGATTGAATAATAGGTTTCTTGCTTAACACTGTTATTACACTCCATAGTTCCCTGTAATGTATGTTCTCCCTTGCTTCAATGGGTAATAAACCCAACTTGTTCAACTATAGTTGAAGGGTAGTACAATAGACTTAAAAATTTTCCCTTGTATAGATATCGTTGAAATGTCTTAGGCATCTCATTTTTGTTAAGGAGGTAGTCACAGGCTAGAATGTTCTTTCTCCCTTGGTAGGCTTTTTTTTTTTTTTTTTTTTTAAATGGTTGCTTCTAAAATTATTTATTTGACCTGGAAAATTAAAGTTTTTTACCAGGTACTTTTAATTAATTTTGGTTGGTACTTGGTGACCTCCTATTCATGTTCAGATTAGGTATTTTTTTAACGTAGCAAAGTTTTTCTCCATTACATCTTCAATGTGGTTTCTGTTCTGGTCTCTTTTTCAGGAATATCACTTAATAATAGGTTTAGCTCTAGTGTTTGTCCCTCAGATGTACCTTTGATTGTTTTCATCACTTTGTCCTTTGAATATTTTAGAAGCTTTTCAATCTTGTTTTCTATCTCATTCATTTCTGTAGCATAAACTCATTTCTCTCCTGCTGCTTCTTCTGATTTAAAGTTTTCTGTGCTATTCTTTCTTTCCTTGTACTCTCCTTCTTTTCAGATGTCTTATTTCTTCTTTGATAGAGTTCATGATTTAATTTCTTTGTGCGAACAGCCATCTAAAATTTTTTTCTTGGCGAAAACCTTTTTCAAAAATATGTGCTTTCTCTACTTCTGCATATTTTGATACCTCCTTTCATGGTGAAGAATCTTGTCATTGGTTCTATTTTACAATTTTGTTGTGTTTACTAAAGTTTTTTTTATTACTGGGAGTATTCAACTGAACGATTAAATTTATTTTGCTTTAACAAACGTTTATTTTTTAATTTTTAAAGAATGAGGCCCGTTTAGGTAGATCAAGTGGTGACAGTTTTATGTATAGTATGTGAAAATATCATTTAATGAATGACCTGTTTCAATAAATAGAGTATCTATCTTTATTCCCATTGCTACCATTCCAAATAAAAAGTGAAGCACATTAAAGACTCTGGAAATATTTTTGTTTTTATTCTTTTAATAAAAGGGAGGCAACCTTTCCTGTTTTCCCAGTTCTGAATTCTACAATGTATTGTTGACTCTCATGTGCCCTTTGTTGTGTGAGCATTATTGATGAAGCCATTAGTATTAAATTTGAAATGTTGGAATGTTTTATAAAAACAAAGATGTAATTGTAACTATTTATAACAGTATAAATTAAGATCTTGAGCAGACCTGTTTCCTAGATAATTGCTGGCATGGTGATGATAGCAAGCATTGTGTTTTGTTTGTTGTCAGTATTGAGCTCATTGCCTGGCAGAGTAGAAAGTATATATTTGAGTAAGTGAAGGAATGAATGAGTGAATGATAGAAAGAAAGAGAGAGATGACTGTTGCTTCATGAAATAGCCTGCTAGGTTAATTCAGTGATATTCTTATTTCATACTTTTTTCTTAAGGCTACTGATGCCCGGAGGGCTTTTCCTTGCTGGGATGAGCCTGCCATCAAAGCAACTTTTGATATTTCATTGGTCGTTCCTAAAGACAGAGTAGCTTTATCAAACATGGTACGTACATGTTCGTAAGTATATTTAAAATTTTAATAAACTTTTAGCATATTTAGTTTGCTGATTAGATGGAATAACATGAAACCACCTAGAACAGTGCTTGGTACATAATAGGAGCACAAATGTTAGTTTTCTTTCTTTCCAATAAGCCTTCTTCTTTTTTCTTAATTACTTTATTTGGTAGGTATCTTAGTTATCTAGTGCTGCTATAACAGAAATACCACAAGTGGATGGCTTTAACAAACAGAAATTTATTCTCTCACAGTTGAGGAGGTCAGAAGTCCGAATTCAGGGTGCCAGATCTCGGGGAAGGCTTTCTTTCTCTGTTGACTCCAGGGGAAGGTCCTTGTCATCAATCTTCCCCCGGGTCTAGGAGTTTCTCAGCACAGGGGGCCCAGGTCCAAAGGATGCACTTCGTTCCAGCTCTGCTTGCTTGGTGGTAGGAGGTCCCTGTCCTCTCTGCTCAATTCTTTGATATCTCAGAAGAGGTTGACTCAAGATACAACCTAATCCTGTAGATTGAGTCCTCCTTCATTAATTTAACTGCCTCTTGATAGCAATGGGTTTTTAATCCTGTCCCATTAACATCATAGAGATAGAATTTACAACACATAGGAAAATCACATCAGATTACAAAATGGTGAAGAATCACACAATACTGGGAATCATGGCCTAGCCAGGTTGACACACATTTTTGCAGGGGACACAATTCAATCCATTACAGTAAGATTATTTACTTCTTTTAATTTGGAGATCTAAATAAGTGACATTATCTGGAAGAAAAAGGTCTGACTTTCTTATTAAATACCAAAGATATGGACACATAATGAAGTGTATTTAGATTGTTGGCTGATTGTATTCTTGGAATATGCTCTCTTCACCTATGTCATTGATCTCATTCATAAATAGTCACCGCTTGAAGTGTATTGTCTAGAACTACCTTGTTTAAGAGAGAGAATAGCCAGTAATATGACACTGGGAAACTTGAAAAAGCCTAAACCAAAAAAACCAATCCTGTTGCTGTCAAATCGATTCCAACTCAAAGAGCAGAACTGCCCCATAGGGTCTCCAAGGGGCGCCTCGTGGATTCAAACTGAAAAAGCCTACTACACCCCAAAATAACTGGCTTTTGCCCTCCTTTATGAGTGGAGAGAATTCCATGATTAGAATGCCATTCTTGTCTCCAGTATTCTCAGAGAGGAGGCTAATGTGTTAAACAGGAATATTCGTTTATACTTCAGAGTGAATGAATTTATCAGGTCTGTTCTTGAACAAGTCTTCCTTAGAAGAAAGAATAGAATAGAGCTTGAGGAAGCTAAGAACCTGAATGGGGAAAAGAGGGAGAACATCAAAGGGAAATTAAGAATTCTGAAGGTGAAGTATAGTCCCTGGGTGGTGCAAATGGTTAATGTGCTCAGCTGTTAACTGAAAGGTTGGGGGTTGGAGTCTACTCAGAAGTGTCTTGGAAGAAAGATCTTGCAGTTTACTTCCAAAAAATCAGCCTATGGTGCACAGTTCTGCTCTGACACGGGGTCACCATGAGGCCGAATCAGCTTAAAGGCAACTTTTTTTTTTAAAGTTAAAGTAGTAGTTTCTTAATAGGTTTGCTTAGAGCCAACCTTGGTACAGAGAATGCTCTAGATCTAGAAATCTATTCTCTTTGAAATGGTGGGTACCACAGTTAATTTTATTTTTATTAATAATTGTCTCCCATCCGTATTCCACTTGAAAAGTTTTGAGGTCTTACTTAAAACACCCTACTACTAGCTACCTGTTGCTGTCGAGTCGATTCCGACTCATAGTGATCCTATAGGACAGAGTAGAACTGCCCCCATAGGGTTTCCATGGAGCAGCTGGTATATTTGAACTGCCAACCTTTTGGTTAGCAGCTGCAGCTCTTAACCACTGCACCACCAAAGCCCCTAAAACACCCTACTACCTGGCATATAATAGGTATTCAAGAAAACCTGATTCCTTTTTTAAGTTCCTGGTGGGTTTAACGGTTTAGCCCATCAACTCCTTATAGTGTGAGTGCTTTATCAAATCACTTTCCTTCTTAAAAGGAAAGATCTTGACAGTACGAAAGCACTGGATGAGTTGGGGTAGAGAAGTAAGCTGTGGTAGAAGCAGAGGAAAGGCAATCAGGCCTACTGTTTTTTGGTTAGTGTTTGCTGTAAGGTGTTTAATGTAATTCTGTTTAATTTTTTTTTCTTTTAAGAATGTAATTGACCGGAAACCATACCCTGATGATGAAAATTTAGTGGAAGTGAAGTTTGCCCGAACACCTGTCATGTCTACATATCTGGTGGCATTTGTTGTGGGTGAATATGACTTTGTAGAAACAAGGTCAAAAGATGGTGTGTGTGTCCGTGTTTACACCCCTGTTGGCAAAGCAGAGCAAGGAAAGTTTGCGTTAGAGGTAAATGTACTTGAAGAGGATTGTTCCAACAGTCCATAACTCCAGGTTGGGGAATTTACATTTCTGATCAGTTATTAGTACAGTCATTTATAGTTTCATCTAAAATTTGTTATGCTACTTTGGTTTTATTTTTAATAGAATTTTGGGAGTACCAACCTTGGTGTTGCATTAACATTTTATAAGATAATGATTAAAAGAATATGAGTGGAATTTATTTATCCAGGGAATGGTTGGGAAAAGATATAATTATATTCTTCACACCAGGTTAGAAATGGCATAAAGTTGGGCCAATATATACAAAACCTAGGGCTGAGGCAGTCTTTGGAGATAGATTCCTGGGGATTGGTTTCTAGTAACTTGAGATACCTTGACCTGCAACAGGATTCCTTTGTGGAATTCTATATGAATTACAATAAAATATTTATCAGATGGTACTTTTGTTTATACTTTTGTAGGTTGCTGCTAAAACCCTGCCTTTTTATAAGGACTACTTCAATGTTCCTTATCCTCTACCTAAAATTGATCTCATTGCTATTGCAGACTTTGCAGCTGGTAAAGTAAATTTCATTTTATTGCTGAATTGTAATAGCTTTTCTTGAATTTTGTGACTTTGAGGAATAAGTATGTATATATCAATAAATGTTTGTATTTATTTTATGAAGGTGCCATGGAGAACTGGGGCCTTGTTACTTATAGGTATGTTAATGATGCATTACCCTGCTTATCTTTTCAATCACTGATTTCATAAGGGCTTCTTCACTTCTAATCACAGTTGAGTAGCTTCTACTTTATGATCTGTTGTAAATTTTCCTTTCTGTGTGCATTTCAGGAATGCAGATGGACCCCCTCTGGTGCTACTGTCTGAGGGTGTAAGATTTTAAAATGAGCATCTGGCATCAGTAGCATTTGTAGATGTATTCTTGGCTGAGTTTCTAATTTCGGTGCCTTCTCTTCCTTCCAGTAGCTATTTATCCAGCTTGAAGAACCCTCCCTAATTTCATATAATCTAGCCAAGTTTTTACATGTCTGTCACCGTAATATAAACATGTGGATTGTATACTTTTTAAAGCAGGATCTGTAAACGAGTTTTTGCCTTCTACTTTCAGCTGCCTTTTTAGATGAGCTAAGTTTTGGACAGCCTACTTAGTGTCCTTTTTGGGATTGTGGAATACAGCTCTTTCCCCTTTTCCTCTCCCCGCTCCCCTTCTTTTAATGGAAGGACTGTCTTCTCTCTCTAGCACGATAAGCTCTAATCCCTTCGACAAAGCTTTTCCAAAAATTCAGGCATCTATTCTATCAGTAAACTGATAATTAAACTTGTGTTACATCTTTTATCTTTTATTGTGTGAATTTTATTGGGGTAGTCTTTAATCTTCCTAGAACTTTTTCTATCCTGTATACTCTGAGGAAATGTTTTCTTGGCATCTCTAAAGCCTAACTTGACCATCTCATTTACTGTTTTGAATCTCCCCTACTTGTGCATGCCAGCTTTTATTGTAATACTATTATTTTATTGTTTTTTTTTTTAAACACAGGGAGACTGCATTGCTTATTGATCCAAAAAACTCCTGTTCTTCATCACGCCAGTGGGTTGCTCTGGTTGTGGGACATGAACTCGCCCATCAATGGTTTGGAAATCTTGTTACTATGGTATTTAATATTTTTAAGTGCTCAAATATATTTAGCTTCATCCTGCAGCACGTTATTTTGGCTACATGATATTCCAGGTTTGGCTGGAATGTTGCGCTAAAAACAATTGAGTAATAGAAAAAATTTATTTTAAAAGGTCCACCTTGAAAAATACTTAACAGAATCTCTGTTTTGATCAAGAGCATGTAGACAATCTTCATTTCACAGAAAACACTCCTTAAAGTGACCTAAAATTTGCCTGCAAATGGGGGGAAAAAAGTCAAGATAGTAATTTGGGTGAAAGAAAGAGATTCCTTTTTAGAGGTGATTGACCTCATGCAGTGAGATTCAAGGTTAACTGTAGTTTTTTTATTCATATTTACTATGTAGTTCACTAGCTAAAAAGTAACCTGATAAATAATAAACCAACCTTTGATTAGGTCAAAATGTTCTTTAAAAAAAAAAACAAAAACCAAACCTGTTGCCATCGAGTAGATTTTCACTCATAGCGACCCTATAGGGCAGAGTAGAACTGCCCCGTAGGGTTTCCAAGTAGCAGCTGCTGGATTCAAACTGCTGACCTTTTGGTTAGCAGCCAGGCTCTTAACCACTGTGCCACCAGGGCTCCAGAATGTTCTTAGGAGTTAGTTTTTTCATTGCCTAAAATGTTAAATTGAAATTGGATAGAAGTGAAAGCAAAGAAATGGCAGAGCCACCTATAAGGTGTATTAAAAATTCCAGCTACACCATTGAAACCTTGGTTTATTAAAATGTTTGCAGTGAATGATCTCTGCCCTTCAGTCTTGACCTTTCACTCTTATTCTAAATAAATACTGTCTATGGAAGCCAACAATGTTACGGCTTGAGAGCACAGGGCTTCATAAATCAAAGAACTGGAGGTTTTGAAGCCAGCCAAATTACCTGGCAGCATTTTAGGCTGCCAAAGTGCAGAACTCAACTCGGATATTGGTTAAGTCCATATGTCACAGAAATAAACAAGAAAGTAAGACATTTAACAATGTCTGAGAGAGTTTCTAAAGAAAGTCAACCCTTGAAAGTAAACCCTTTCCTTTTGCTTTGGATATTCAGGAGTGCAGAAGTGTTCCTTTCTCCTAATGCAGCAAGTTTGCTACTTCCTACCAAACAGAATATTTTTGCTCAGCTTTCAGAAAACTTTTATTTTTTATAATGTTGTTTTGAAACCACTAGCAATAAATTTTAGCAGGTGAAATGTGCATTCATTCTTATATTGCTTTTAAACAATCTTTTACTGGATTTGGGTAACTATTCTAATTATTAAGGCACTTCGCTGCTAAAGGTTGGCAGTTCGAACTCACCCTGCAGCCCTGCAGGAGAAAGGCTTGGTGATCTGCTCCTGTAAAGATTGTAGCTTAAAAAACCCAGTGGCCAGTCCTCTGTCACATGGGATCTCTATGAGTTGAAAACTGACTTGATGGTACCCAACAACAATAACAACATTCTAGCTATTAGATGCCAATTGTTTCATAAACCAAAATTCCAAGGGCTTACAGATAGGCTGGGTTTAGCTTTGTACCAGCTTATCTTTGTGGAGACTACTAGTTAAATAGCATAAAGCACTTAGACAAATATCCACATATCACTTAATATTGAAAATACTTGCCCTTTTCAGAATTTCAAAAAGCCCTTTTATTTTCATCATTGCATTAATCCTTTAGCATCTGTCTTACATTCGTATATTGCTTTCTTTTCATAAGAGATTTAATCAACTTTAATGAAAATTAGATTGAGATCTCTTTTTTAAAAAAAGTTGATTTTATCTATGACCCAGTATATTCTTTGTCTATTCCACTTGATATAAATTCTTATTAACAGTTGAGAATTTTAGTATTCCATAAATGTTTAAACACTGTTCATTACTGAACTACTTATTACCACATTTCTGTTAATTTCACATAATTCTTATGTCAGCAGTACAGCTTTTGTATTTATCTAGAAAGTTTAACCCATCAATCAACAATGGCTTTTTCCAGTCATTACGGAAATAGTCTCCACCTTTCCTTGCTTGACCCTGTTTTCTTTCAATTTTATATGATGATATTTTTCATCTCTGCTCTTGCCTGCATGTATTTTCTCTCCCCTCTTTCCACATATGGGTTTATTTTTTGTGTTCTCCCGCCCCCCATCTTTTCTGCCTTTACTAGTAAAAAATTACACTTAGCAATGTTTTGGTAATGTCCCTCAGGCATAATTCTGATATTACTAGTTGGCCTTTCTTGGCATCTCTTTTTAGGCTTCTCTTTTTTTCAGAGTTGTGAGTTATTTACTAAATGTTTTGAATTGAATTTTAGTTCATTAAGTTGTTAGGTTTGGAGTATAGTAGAAGGGACGTGAGTTTTTCAAACTAGTAGAATGACAAGCACTTTGGTTTTTGTTTTTTTGTTTGTTTTTTTACATATTTCCATCTTTTGGTTTTAGGAATGGTGGACTCATCTTTGGTTAAATGAAGGCTTCGCTTCCTGGATTGAATATCTGTGTGTAGACCACTGCTTCCCAGAGTATGATATCTGGACTCAGTTTGTTTCTGCCGATTATACCCGTGCCCAGGAGCTTGATGCCTTGGATAACAGCCATCCTATTGAAGTGAGCCATACTTAAAACCAGCCATTGGTCTTTGACTGCTGTCATTTTTAATGAAATAAGTAATTTGTTAGAGAGATACTTAGGACTCTGAAAATAAGAGAAATTACATGGGTGACTTCACATTACTTGTTTTTATAGTTCATATTTCCAATCTTGAAAATCTAACAATACTAAGTTCTAATTAATATTTCTTTTTAAGATAGGCATTATAAAAATTTGGTCTTTGTATAGGCAAGCACTGTGTACCTATAAGCGTTCACTAAATACTTTTTTTATTGAGTGGTATGGGAAGATCATACCTGTTGGGTAATAGGCTTAGAGGAATGCTGTGATTCCATTGTTTGTTTCAGGAAAGTTCTGAACATATCCTTTTATTGTTGTCATTGTTTGTTTTGTGCAAATTTTAATTCTCTTGACTTAGCCTATCCTTACTTCAGTAAGTTTATATGTATAAATTTTGCCTCCCAAGAACTAGAGTTATAATCCTGTTTGACATATTTAACAAGGTTTTATATAATTGTAAGCCAGTATAATCAAGAAATCAAATGTTTTTCATCTCTCCCTTCCTTTCTCTCCTCGAGAGTAAACAGATCCATAGTGACTTGTCTCCCAGTAGAGGTGAGCCAGGACTGGAACCCCGGCCTTAGGAGATGATAGGCCTGCTTCTGTTATGTATTCCATTTTAGTAGGATCAGTTACTATATTTTTTGAGTGTAGCATCTATGCATTCTAGTTTGTAATTATGCATTATAAGTGAGCTAAAGGCAGAAAAGTATCTTTTAAGTTAGAAGGGTTTTCCTAGAAAGCTTTTTATGTAATTCAGTGTTACAGGCTGTCTGCTTCCTGTCATAACCCTGAATCACACTGTCTGCCAGGTCAGTGTGGGCCATCCGTCTGAGGTTGATGAGATATTTGATGCAATATCATATAGCAAAGGTGCATCTGTCATCCGGATGCTGCATGACTACATTGGGGATAAGGTAAGAAAGCCAGGTGAAATCGTAGAATTTTGCATATTATTAGATTCTAATTGGAATAAATTCCTAGATAATTTTTCTATAATCTGGGAGGACTTTACCATACTCTGGCTTGTCTTCCTTTCTTTTCATACTGACTATAATGGTTTCTTAGATGAATGATGTGCAGGTATGTTTGGGGTGGGGGATGAGAGACTGTATAAAATTCAAAAGCAGTGGTTTCAGGCAAAGATGCATTCTTAGAAGGCAGTAGGTAATAGAGGGGAATTTTTTTTTATTGTACCTTAGATGAAAGTTTACAAAGCAAACAAGTTTCTCATTAAACAATTAATACATATATTGTTTTGTGACATTGGTTGCCAACCCTGCTACATGTCAGCACTCTCCCCTTCTCAACCTTGGGTTCCCCGTTACCAGCTTTCCTGTCCCCTTCTGCCTTCTCGTCCTTTTAGTCTCGTTTTGTTTTATGGGCCTGTCTAATCTTTGGCTGTAAATTTTTTTTTTAAAGTACATCTGACACTCAAGTAATTTGTAGAAATTTGCTTTTGAGTACTGGTATGCAAATGTATTATATGAATTCTGAGATCTGACTCTCATGGATTTAAAAAATTGTGTTTTCTCAGGACTTTAAGAAAGGAATGAACATGTACTTAACAAAGTTCCAACAAAAGAATGCTGCCACAGGTAATCTTTAATAGTTTGACACAGAAATGAAGAGACAAAAAAAGTGTTGACATTCTATCCAGAATGGGACATTTTCTTTTTGTTCTAAGTGCTTAACTTGCCATGTGATGGATAGGAAATAAAGTTGACTTCTTTGAAGTCATATATAGTAAGTCATTGGATCAACATAAATCAGGACCCGTTATCCTTTTGGTCATCCTCCAGTATTATTCTCTCCATAGCTCAGTAGTTTGCCACTTTTAAAGAGTCTGAGAAAGGTCTGTTTACCTTCTAGAGCTTGCTCTTTTTGGTGATTGGCTGGTTTTATTGTCCTAAATTGGTCATTTAAAATAGCTGCAAATTAATCATTTTTAGGAATGAACTCTTGGAACTGCAGAGTTTCAGTGTAGTAAAATCTTAAAACTTTTAATGTATAGTGGTCTATAATTTATTGGATATCAGAATCAAAAGGAAAAATAAATGTGTCAGAGTTGCTTGATCATGAAAAAGTTTGATTTGGAATTTTGAGTTCTTCAGTGAACAAAAATGTTGCAAAAGACAGAAAGGTTTGTGGTAGTTCATGTCTGGTAGAAGGACAGAGGTTCAAAGAGGGCTGAGCCTGAGCTGTTCCTGAGGTTAGTGGCCTTTGAATTAAAAATACAGTGTCTGCCTTTTTGTTCTGGCCAGTATATAACCTTGACTGCTCCCCACACTCCCATCTATAAACCCCCTCCCCTGTAAATTTCCTTTTTAGTTTGTAAAATGGAGATCTGTTCTTTTCCTTAAAGCAGAGGTAGAGAAAATCTACTTTTGCAAATTTTGTAAGTCTTCTATGTATGTGTATGTGGGGAAGCCTGTGCTTCTTAAACTTTAATGTGCGTATATAGTCACCTGGAGTCTGTTAAATTGTTTCTAATTCAGTAGCCCTGGGGTGGTGCCTGAGAGTCTGCATTTCCTACAAGCTCCTGGGTGAAGCTAGTGCTGCTGGTTCTTGGGCCACATTTTGAACAGCAAGGCATACCATTTAACATTTTTGTTTTTTATGAAAGACAATTGGCAGTTCATATACATTTCGGTTACCATTCATGGTCTTCATCCCCTTGCAGTAGTTCCTGTGTCCTCTTGTCTGTCCTCATTGCCCTTACCTTAGGTCATGCCTTCCTGATTTTCTCCCCTGGAATTCTGCAGTTTGCCTACTAACTCACTGCTGCTTGCCTTGCCCCTCTCCTTTTATTATCTCTCACACTGAGGGTAGAGTTACCTTTCTATAAGTGAATATCTAACTGTATTACCCTACTGATTAAAAATACTTGAGATGCCACATTCCTTTCAAGATAAAGTCTGTGCTTGTACTTTGTAAGACTTTGTAAGCCCTGAACAATTCAGTCCTGACTACTTTCTTAGCCTCATCCACTGTTACTGCTACACGGGCACCGTCTGTTCTTTGGCCTTATTGAACATACTGCTGTTATTGATATTTTCTGTCTTTTTTATACTTTACTATTTGTACACAGACCATTTATTCCGTCTACCAAGAATGCCTTTTTTCTCTTTTCTGCCTGATAACCAACTCATCTACAAGATGCAGACCAAAAGTCCCCTCTTATGAAGCTTTTATTTTCTTTGGCTTTTTCTTTAAGTGTGTTTCCTCTGTGCATGCCACCATTTTTCATGTTTGTTATATATATTTATTTTCACATTTTATTATATTTATCACATCGTATTATATTGCTGTTTTACCTTCCTTACCACAAGTGCTGTTTGACTATATGAATTTTACTTCAGCCTCAGTAGCATTAAGTATTTTTTAACTTCTGTTAATTGAATTGGTATAATTGTTTTAACTTTGTGAATGATTAGTAGTGATGTTGAACATGTTTCCGTTTGTTGGCATTTCTTCTTGTTTGAAGTCATCGTTTGTCTTTTGTAATTTGTAATTTGTCTTATAAATTGGTGCAGTTAGTAACTTCTAAACATATAAGACCAGTTTTTATAATAGAGTTTACTTAATGGGGCAGTGGGGGTAATTTTCCCCACTGTTGTTTCTTAAACCTGAAGAAACCAAAGAATTGGTCAGCAGTGGAGATGCTAAAGTGTTAAGAATGAAATAGAATTTCTGGTTTGTTTAGGAAAATAAAAATGTAAACATCTTAGATTTTCATTGTGTTTATCTTCTAGAGGATCTCTGGGAAAGTTTAGAAAATGCTAGCGGTAAACCTATAGCTGCTGTGATGAATACCTGGACCAAGCAAATGGGATTCCCCCTCATTTATGTGGAATCAGAACAGGTATACTTATAAAAAGTCCTTCAATTTGTTTAATTTTATTAAATTTCTTTTCTGTACTTCATATATTCTAGGTGACATTTAAACTGACCCTTTTACTCTTTTGTCAGTGATTTACTATCTCTCTAGTGAATTATTTGCTCCCCACATCATTAAAATTATACATGCTATAGTAGAAAACAAAATCTTGTCTACTTTTACTGTTTCCAAGGAGAAACTGTAAACTTGTTGATATAATTCTGAAATCACCAAGGGGGTTTATTTTAGTAATGCAAGGTTGGTTTAACATTCAAAAATGAAGCAATTTATCAGAATCAACTCACTGTCAGTTGGTTTGGTTTTGGTTTATTGATTCATAATCCCCACATTAACAGAATAAAGTAGAAGAAACACGTGATTACTTCAGTAGGTGTAGGAAGAGCATCTGGTTAAATTCAACACCCATTTATAGCATAATTCCATAAAAGTATTTTTTAATGCTGGTTGGGTAGCAATGTGATTTTTATGAGAATTGCATTCTTGTTGGTTGAACTGTTACCTGAATTGATTGAGTACTATAAAATGAGTCATCTTCCAACAGGACTGAGAATTACACATCAACCTTTAATGCCTATCAAAAAGTTTATCTTAGTTCAGTTTCATTATATGAAACCAAGAAATTGTTGCTCTTAAATTTCTTTGCCATGTTTTCATGAGCTGCATGGGGAATTAATTGCCGCGCATTTTCAGGGAGGAAGATTCGTAGCTCTCTTTTTGGTATCTGTGTTTGTTCTTGTGGTCCTGCATTGTCTGTAAAGCTAAGTATGTTTTACACAGAGTTTCTTGATGTGGCAGTCACTAAGATAAGTTAACAGATCACAGTCACTAAGTCAACAGAATACTTCCAAAACGGACTCAAATTTACGTGGGACATTTTAATGCGGAAGCTTGCAGGATACCCTTCCAGAGCCACATCTTAACCATAAACGTATGATTTTTTTATAATCAAGTATACACATTGGGGGACCTCTTAGGGTGGCTGCAAGAATCTGAAAATTTAGGGACTGCAATTGAGCATCTCTGGTGGGAAAGAATACCTGTAAGCTTAGTGGGGCACCCTTGTGAGCATTCTTTTTCTTTCTAGTTTTCTTTCTCTACTTTGAACTAATCTCTCATAGATGAATAAATCTATGAATAAATATGAAAGAAACCATAAACCTTGTCAAAGGATGACCTTTGTCGTGAAACACACACAAAATAAGTGGAAGTAAAAAACTGCAAATAACTAAACAGCTAGATGCAACAATGGCATGTTCTAAAAAAAATACTTCAACAACATGCAACTGTTTGTTTCATTTATCATTTGTTATTATGCCCTAGAAGATTTAAAATAACACAAAATATAACAGATTGAACTTGACACCAACCCTGCATATAGATGAGTAGTTTTCTCTTTACCTGCCTGTTTTAAGAATAATAGCACACAAAGATGATTGACTGATCCTTTCACCTTTGGAAATGTCATTCCCTCAAAGACTATCAGTACCTCAAAACTATTAAACTGTTTAATTACTATACATAAAGCAGAATATTAGGCCAGTAATTTTTTCTTCAGGCAGAGCACATTTTAAGAGCATAGTAGTTTATCACTTAGAACAGAGAACATTAATACCTCACTTCCTCCCAGCATTATTGAGACTCAACTTTTCCACACAGCTACTTCAAGATTTTGCTTTCTTTGTTTTGTTGTTTGCAAGCACAGCCAAACTCATCCTCCATTTTATATTACAATACAAATCTTGCCTGTGGTTCTTAATTGCTTTAAGAATAGGAGAGCTCTGCCGCATGTAATATTTTGATTATGATCTGTTTCTCGCTTTACATTCCCTAAACTTAAATATTTTTGCTTTAATTCTGAATCAGTTTAAAAGTCAGCTTTCAATTTTTTCAAGGAAGTCTGTGTGATACGTAACTAATCAGTGATGTGCTATTTAAGTTCCCTAGTAGTTACTTCAAGCCATTGTGTCCTCACTCAAATTTTTCCTTCACATTTCAATTCTGTCTCTTGTAGTCAGTTTATATCCCTGAAGGTCTTTGGCCCAATTTTACATTTGATGTAAGTGATTGTAAATCTGTTATATTTTGTGTTATTTTAAATCTTCTAGGGCATAATAACAAATGATAAATGAAACAAACAGTTGCATGTTGTTGAAGTATTTTTTTTAGAACATGCCATTGTTGCATCTAGCTGTTTAGTTATTTGCAGTTTTTTACTTCCACTTATTTTGTGTGTGTTTCACGACAAAGGTCATCCTTTGACAAGGTTTATGGTTTCTTTCATATTTATCAGTCATCTGCAAATTGAATTCTGAAATACTGAATCCATGTCCTAACCTAATATTGCCACTTCTTGAAAGTGGAAAAGATGAAATGTTGTCTATAAAGATTAAAATAATTTTTTATAGTGTTATTTATTATTATTGACTATCCCTTTGAAAACTTTAATACCTTAAAGCTTCTAGAAACCTTTTCTCATCTCAGTGTCAATTTTTTGTACGTCTCTTCTGAGGAGCCATATTACACAGAACCTGACCTTTTATTCAGAGTACTGTCATTTTGAAGGCTAAATGAGAAATAGTGACTTATCTCCCATTCTGTAGTATTGTCTTCATCACCATTGCATTTTTCACCCATGAGCCATTTGGCTGAAATGTCAAATAAAAGTCTACTTTGTCCAGAAATGTTGCACTCCCCTTCCCCCTCAAAAAAAAAAAAAAAAGTGTTAATACTACTATAGCCTTTATTTTGCTTCTTTAGGTAGAAGATGACAGAGTACTGAGGTTGTCCCAAAGGAAGTTTTGTGCCAGTGGACCATATGTTGGTAAGCCAGTGGCTGTCAGTGGGAGCTGATCTGTGAATTTGGATTATATGCCAGTAATGTTCCAACTAATAGGAAATAATTATACATTTTTTTATACTTTTAATAGAATTAAACAAGAACAAGAAAATGGTAATAGAATAAAAATGAAATCTAGGAAATCAGGAAAGGTGATTCATGAGCTGTTTTTAGTGTTTTATCACATTCTTAGGTTTTTGAAATTCCTTCTCTCTGTGCGTTGTTGGAGGCTATAAAGAGTGAAGAAGAATAGGAACACCGAAGAAGTGATGCCTGCAACCTTATTCCCTAAGAGAGGACTTAGTGTGTGTTTGTGTTGGTGACTAATTTTTTTTTTTTTCTTTTTTAATTCTTGGATATAGTAAGTAAGTAAATCCAGCCCAGTGATTATTTAGATTTATTATGTACCGGTCATTGTGCTAAGCACCTATAACTGGCCTTTGTTTTCTATTCTCACCAACCCTATAAAGTAGATGGTATTATTTCCATTTTACAGATGAGGGAGCTGAGGCACAGTTAGGTTAGTTAAATTGGTTGAGGTTACCTACCTAATTAGTTAAGTATGAGAATTCAAAAAAAGTAGTCTCACTTCAAGAGTTTGGGCTCTTAACTACCACTGTACTCTGCTTTTCTATATATTTCCACATGTCATTAGGCTCTTTTACCCAGAAAATTAATTAAAATGAAAAATCAAGAGGCGTTTTTCTGTACCTTTCTCACTTCCTTTAAAACAGTAGTTCTCATCAGAAACGCGTTGCTGTCGAGTCAATTCCGACTCACAGTGACCCTACAGGACAGAGTAGAACTGCTCCATAGGGGTTTCCAAGGAGCAGCTGGTGGATTGAAACTGCTGACCTTTTTTTGGTTAGCAGCTGTGGTACTTAACCACTGTGCCACCAGGGTCACCTTAAGCCTTTTTATGTTCCACCCACCAAAATTGGATGCACTTTATTGGAGTAAAGAGGTACAAACTTCCGCCCTTAACCTCCCTTAGCATTGAGAATTACTCTTGTGATGAATATGTATGACAAGTCAGATGACAGATTTATTATCCAAACAAATCCTAAGTGTCAGCAGTAGCCCTTTCTGCCTCATACCTGTAATCTGCATTGTGGGACTGATGGGTTTTACAAGTTTTCCTAATGCTCTGTGACCAAACATAAGCATCTTTAAAACCTGAAATATCCAAGTGTCAAGAGGAGATTTAATTCTGGTTTAGCCTGGTAGCATAAAGCTGTCTAACTTATAAAACAGCTCCATTAATGTACTGGGCAATGACTGTCCTTTGTTTGGCATCTTAATGTAAAGTCTGTTTTATTGTCTGGCATCTAAGACAGTGTATCTGCCTTATAAAAACTTTAGCTTTTAGGTAATGACTCCTCAGTGTTGGAATCCAAAAGCTCCTGGGATGTATCCAATATATCACAACAACAAAATCCAACCCTTCAGTTTTTCAGTAGTGCATATACACAGGATCTCCATGAATTGGAATCGGTTCAGCAGCCACTAACATCAGTAACATATACCTGTTAAGGACTGCATGTTAGATTTTTTTTAAATTTGTTTTTAAATGCTGTGTGAGAGCTTTCACCTACTCAAAATTTATTTCAACAGTAAAATTATTACCATTTCTATTGCTCTATGAAAGGAAGAGAATAAGTTAAAATCATTACACTTGTGATTCTATAAATGAGTAAACTATTCTGTTTTTTTAGACGTTTATGATTTTGTTAGTAAATTATCTTCCTTTCTGCACTAGTATTGGAAGAGTTCATGTATCACTAAAAACGAACCATTGACTTAGCAGTTAAACTCAAGCCCATGGTTAGGATGACACGAGTCCCCTCTCTTCACCTTACCTTCCATTTCTTCCCATGTGAAATTCTTTTTCAAGTTTTCGGTTTGTTCTTCTCTTGCCTAAGGAGAAGACTGTCCCCAGTGGATGGTTCCTATCACAATCTCTACTAGTGAAGATCCCAACCACGCCAAACTGAAAATTCTAATGGACAAACCAGAGATGAATATCGTTTTGAAAAATGTCAGACCAGACCAGTGGGTGAAGGTGAGTTCCAGAAATAGCATGGCTATTTTTATCCTACCTAAATTGATTTACTTCTCTCACTTCCTTTAGGCATCTTATGACTGCTTCCAAATTCTACTGCTTCAGTTTAGACTAGGGCATGGAAAGAAAAAAAAAAATTTTTTTTTAAACTTTCCTGTGTGAAATTTATGGCCAGTTTCCAAATAGAATTGTCCAGAGATTTGCTTGTATGTTAGGTAAGGGAGTGGTAGGTAAACAGATAAGAGGGGTACAGTTGGTTAAAGATTAAAAAAATGGTAGTCTGTGTCTAAAATCACATTAACCAAAACATTTATCATCTTGCAAGTCCAAACTGCCCCGTCATTGTAATGACAGTATAATTTCAATGATGTGTTCTTGTCCTATCTGTATAACTATAATCAAATGAGATTAGACATTTAAGAATCAGTTTGGGTCACTGAAATGTGAGATTCATTTAGCTGGTAAGTGTTTTAAAAACTGTTTCACAAAAATAACAATGAGTAAATACTTTTCAGTATTCTCTACTCTGGACCTTTCATAATAAAAGTATCTACTGCAAACTTCTTTTTTGTCGGTTCTGAATAGAAATTATACATTGTCTCAGACTTTTGTGCTTTTTTGAAAAGAGCTATTTTTCTCTCTTAATTTTTAAAATATACTCAATGGGCTATTACCATTTGAAATTATAATCTGGAAAATTATGTAGCAATATGAAAATTTTCTAATAAAGAAAAGTTACATGTACACTGTGATTATAATTAAGTAAATAAAGGTATTATTCCTACAGTAAAAGAGAGTCAATAAAATAATAGCTATATTAAAATTTTAGGGTGATTTTTTTTAACTATTTACATAAAAATAATAAAATACTTATTTTATGCTATTATTTTAATATTAGAATATTTTTCTATAATATTTTCAAAAATATCTTTTGACTCTTAGTAAATAGCCTATAGAGAATAATATTAGTCAGTAAATCTAAAAATCTTATGAAATTGCCTTTTAGATCCATGTAATTCTTTAAAATTTAGGACCTGAAAATTCTTATTCTGTTGAGGCTTTGGGCTCAATAGATCAGTGTTTGTAAAGACTTAGTCTTCCGCAGATTCCATTGTCCAGGTGTTTTCATTTGTATTAAAACAAACCCGTTGCTGTGGAGTTGAGGCCGACTTGAAGCGACCCTATAGGACAGAGTAGAACTGCCCCATAGAGTTTCCAAGGCTGTGATCTTTACAGAAGCAGACTGCCACATCTTTTCTCCCATGGAGCAGCTGTGAGTTTGAACCATAGACCTTTTGGTTAGCAGCCAAGAGCTTTTAACCACTGCGCCACTAGGGCTCCTTGTTTTTATATATAGTACGTATTTTCTCTAAAGGTAAACGTATCCACTGGGATTAGAAATCGAAATTTACCCACTTTGTTCCCTCCCTGCCTGCCATGTTCTTCCTGCTCTTCCTCACTTTGGCCCTCACTATTTCAAGTTTCTGTTTTCTTTTGCCTCTACGTTCGTCTTTTGCAGCTGATTTTTATCTTTATGTGTTGTTTTGTTTTAATCCCTGTCAGTTAGTGTATGTGGTCTTTGTTGTTTTTCATCAGATGTATCTAAAACCAGAACTCCTTTCCCACCTGCAAAAGGTTGATTTAAATAAATAGAACTGTTTAATAGTACTTATTGAATATCTTTTCAGTTAAACCTGGGAACAGTTGGGTTTTATCGGACCCAGTACAGCTCGACCATGCTGGAAAGTTTATTACCAGGCATTCGTGACCTTTCTCTGCCCCCGGTAGATCGACTTGGACTACAGAATGACCTCTTTTCCTTGGTGAGCACCTCTCATTCAAGTAGTATGATGGATTTTTGTTGGTTAAAGGATTTTGTATTTTCTGGAGTTGTTTGACTAAACCATAATTAGAAGAATATGGTTCTTCCTGAAGGTTAAACTAGCCTTTGGGGTTAGAGCAAACAGCTAATTATTAATTAACATGACAAGATTGAACCTATGTAATTTACCAGAAGCAAATCCCATTTCATCACTTCTAAACAATTTTTTGCAGCAGTCTTTAGTTAAACTATCTTTTGTAAGGCAGACATTCTTTCTTTTGAATAGAAAAAGCATGAGCCTAAAAGAAATTTGCCTAGTGATAGATTTTTTTAAAAAAATAATTCAAAGTGATTTATATTTTTCTAAAATAGTGATTGTACTTCTCTGGGAAAGTCTAGAATTTTTCAGCATTCCATTATTTCTCAAATTATAGTAGCCCATTAGCTTTAGAATTGTATTTATACTTGGCTTTGTTTCAAAAATGATTTAAAGTAGCAGTTAGTAGTATTATCTGTATGACTCCAGCATGGCTTAGGTAGTTTCTAGATGTCTTTGACTATGCTAAAATTGTCAGATTCCTCCTAGTTTTCCTTTAAATTGGACTTGAAATTTCCCTCTCCTCTGCAGTAATTAGTTTCGGATTCCTCTTTTGTATAAACATAGATTAGCATTGTTGCACAAAACCTCACATCTGTTGATCTCATTGCTGAGAGAGACTTGTCCCAGGCTGTTTGTGCAGTTGACTGTAACAGAAGTTCTTTTTCCTAACTCTGTTAGTTATTTCTCAAAGGGCTCTGAATTTGTGCCTTTCTGTTTGTATTCTTTTAGAAATGAGTAAAGGACAGGTTAAGTTGACACAGTTTGCAGGTCCAGTTTTGAAAGAACTTCTGCAAAAACCAAGGCGCCAACTATTTTTTCAACTTTTCTGAAAGTAAGAAAATTTCAAAACAAAGCCATGACCCCAGAAACAGAATAGAAGTAGGAAGTTAATCCATTTTCTTTTCATTCTTCTTGAATTGATGGAATTTTAGTATAATTTTTTTAAGTGGCTCTTTTTATAAATAGCAAAGAAGTATATGAGAACTCCTGTCCCAATAGGATGTTTATTGTAACAGTGCTCTTTTGAGCTTATATAGTCTCATTTCCTTTAAACCAAAAAGATGATTAACTAGCAGTAAATAATTCGAAAATACGTGTTTGTGTGTTTCTGTTTTGTTTTTGTTTGAAGACTAGCTTAATTTATGTTTTTTCCTATCCCAGGCTCGAGCTGGAATCATTAGCACTGTAGAGGTTCTAAAAGTCATGGAGGCTTTTGTGAATGAGCCCAATTATACTGTATGGAGCGACCTGAGCTGTAACCTGGGGATTCTCTCAACTCTCTTGTCCCACACAGACTTCTATGAGGAAATCCAGGAGTTTGTGAAAGATATCTTTTCACCTATAGGGGAGAGACTGGGCTGGGACCCCAAACCTGGAGAAGGTAATGAATGGTTAAAAAATTGGTTAGAGATTTACACTTTTTTACTCAGCTATAGTTAACAATATCAATAGCATCGTCTTTGAATCTCCTGGAGGTTACTATATATTCGGCTAGCCAGAAATTCCCATTAAGACTTAAGTCTTTTAAGCCTACTGGTAAAGTTACATGGGTCACCAGCATTGAAATAGTAATGGTTATGTGTATTTGTTGCTAAATATGATTTGTGAACAAAGCAAACGGTGGAAGTTAGTCTTTTGCACCAAAAGTGCAACTTGTAAGCTGAATTAAAGGAAGTTACTTGTTTCCTACTTGTATTCTCTCCTTTCTGATTATTTCGTAAACATATGAAACATATTTCGTAGGTTCACTCTTTTGCTGTTATATAAATTTTGGGACTGGTGATTTGAGAGCTTTCAATATAATTATTTTTACTATCTGCTAATAAATACAGGTGATATTTCTTCCTGATCAGTCTTTATCTGGGAATCTTATGCAAGAAAGATCAATAGTAGTAATGCCTAGAGCTCTATTTCTTTCCTTCATTTATTCAGCAAATACTTATGCACCTAGTAAATGACAGGTACTATTCTAGGAGCTGATGATACAAACTATTGCCCTTGTGTGGCTATTCTAGTGGGAGACACAACAGATAATTAAATATATAATATGCCAGGCAGCAGCAAGTATCCTGAAAAAATAAAGTAGGGTAAGGTAGATGAGGAGTAGGAGTAATGGGGCACTATTTTATATAGAGTGATTAGAGAAACTGTCACTAGTGAGGCGCCATTTGAGTTTAAGCAGACATCTGAAGGAGAGAGCTGTGAGGATATCTAGGGGGAAAATGGTCCAGACAGAAGGACCTGAGGCAAAAGCATGGTTGGTATGTTCAAAGAAGAACAAGCAGGGGCCTGTAAGGCCAGGACAGAGTGAATGAGAGTGATAGTGCTGGAGGATGAAGTCAGAGAGGTTGAGAGGGCGGAGTCGGGGATGGGAAGCAGATCAGATCCTATAGGACCTGTGAACTATAGTAAGAAGTTTTTGACTTTAATCCTTAGTGATAAGAGAAGCTAATTTGAGTTTTGAGAAGAGGAACATGATTTGATTTGCTTGATCATGTGAAGAACAGATTGAAGGGAGGCAGGAGAGGAAACAGGTAGACCAGTAATCCAAATGAGGTGCTAATTGCCAAGGAGCTAGCACTTGTAGATAGTAAGTTCTGTGTATATTTTCAAGGTAGAACTGAAAAGTATTTTGCTGGTGGATTAACTGATGTGGAAAGGAAGAGAAGAGTTATCAAATTTTGGCCCGACAAACTGAAAGAATGAAGTTGCCATGTGTACAAAGATGGGGAAGACTGTCCTAGAAGCAGGTTTGGGTGAGAGAAGGGTATCGGGTTCGATTTTGGACACGTTAAATCTGAGGTTCAGGTAGAGAGTGTCATGCCTAGAGGTCCAGACTGAGTAATACATTTGGGAGTTGTCACTGTGTGGATGGTATTTACAACCATGAGACTGAATGAGATCATCTAGGACTGAGTGTAGGTGGATCAAAGAGGTGTGAGGGCAGTCCAGGATTTAGAGATTGAGTTGATAAGTAGGAATGAGCAAGGAGAGTGAAGATGATTGGTCAGTGAGGTGGCAGGAGAGCCAGGAGAGAAACCTTAAAGAAGTGATATTTTAAGGCAGAGGTAGAGTGACTAGCTGTGTCAAATGCTGCTCTAAGTCAGGCAGATTGAGGAAGGAGAAATGTTAGTGTTTAGCATTTTTTTGGAGTGATGGGAAACGAAAGTGTGTTTGGAGTGGATTCTCCAGAATGGGAGGAGAGGAACTAGAGACAGCACATTTAGACATTTTAAAGGAGTTTTGCCACAAAGAGGAGCAGATAAAAGAGGGTAGACTTGAGAGAGATGTGGGATCAGGGGAGAGATTTTTTTTTTAATTGTCATAAAGATACAGAACAAAAAACTTGCCATTTTAACCGTTTTTCTTTTTAACATACACTTCAGTGGCATTAGTTACATTCACCATGTTGTGCAACTATCAGCACTCTCTATTTTCAAAAGCTTTTCATCACCCCAAACAGAAACGCAGTAGTACCTCTTAAGCAGTAGCTCCCCATCTCCTCACCCCCTGACCCCCAGCCAGCCCCTGGCAATCACCAATTTGCTTTCTGTCTTTGTGCTATTCTGGATATTTCATATTAGTGGAATCGTACAATATTTGTCTTTTTGTGTCTGACTTATTTCCCTCAGCATGATGTTTTATGGTGCCTCAGTGCAGTAGTATGTATCAAAACTTTGTTTCTTTTTATGGCTTAATAATATTCCATTATTTGTATATACCACATTTTATTTGTATTTATCCACTCATCTGTTGATAAACACTTGGGTTGTTTCTAGTTTTTGTCTATTGTGAATAATGTTGCGATGAACATTGGTATACAAGTATCTGTTTAAGTCCCTGCTTTCAGTTATTTGAAGTCTGTACCTAGGAGTGGAATTGCTGGGTCATAAGGTGGTTCTATGTTTAACTTTTTGAAGAACTGCCATACTGGTTTTCACAGCAGCTGCACCATTTTACAATCACAGCAGCAATGGATGAGGGTTCCAGTGTCTCCACATCCTCACCAGCAATTGTTACTTTCCATTTTTCTGATAATAGCTACCCTAGTGGGGGTGAAGTGATATCTTATTGTAGTTTTCATTTTCATTTCTCTATTGACTAATGATGTTAAGCATCTTTTATGTGCTTGTTGGACATTTGCATTTCTTCTTTGCAGAAATGGATTCATCATATTTTTATTTTAAAAATACAAGATTTGAATTTATTGTACACAGAGCATGCTAGTTCTGTATGTGGTCTTTTGCCAAACCTTGGGTAAAAACTGCATGATCTAATCCTGTTCTTGTCACACATCATCCTTAGCAGTGTAATTAACTGGACTGAGCGAACATTTACTAAATTCACATAGTTGACATTTGGGACTGTAGACAAATTCAGCAAATTTATTTGCTTACCTAACCTGTTTAGCACTTCATTTCACTCTTATGATTTGAAAATTTTAAATCAAGTGTTTGCTTAAGTATTAAGGCAGTTGATGTGTTTATTCAAGAATGTAAACATGAAACAATTATCAGCTATCTAGGTAATATGTTTGTAAAAATAGTCTCCCCCCCCCTTTTTTTTTTAAGTATAATCATATGTCTGTTTTTACTTCCCAATCAGGTCATCTAGATGCACTCCTGAGGGGCTTGGTTCTGGGCAAACTAGGAAAAGCAGGACATAAGGCAACGTTAGAAGAAGCCCGCCGTCGGTTTAAGGACCACGTGGAAGGGAAACAGATTCTTTCTGCTGATCTAAGGAGTCCTGTAGGTTTCCATAATGAACTACCTTGATTTCTAGGTGACTGCATCATTCTGTTCAGGGTGGGACATCTTAATAGTAACCAACACTGATCTAAGTAGTGATCTGCAAACCATGTCTGACGGTATTTAATATATACTCTTCAGATGGTTTTTAGCCAGCTCCTCATTTGTTTGAAGTTTCTCAGTCAGCACTGTGGTGCTGAAAGTTGATTTTCAGTGCACATTCCCGAGAGAGCTGGTGTGCACTGCTATTACTACTTGCCGTTTACCTTTGTGGTTGTTGAATGGGCTTTTAGCTCCTTGCCACAATCTGTATGTAACATCTGCACCCAATTATTTATGATTTTCTGAACATTAGAATATTAATCAAATGCCTTCTTTTGGTTCCTGTCTTATAGGTCTATCTGACTGTTTTGAAGCATGGTGATAGCAGTACCTTAGACATTATGCTAAAGGTGAGCATATTTGGAAAGGGCTCTCATTTTCTGCTTTTGAACTTGGATTGGTACACAGAGTATGAGCTTTAATGGGTTAAAAAAAGTTCTGGCAAAAGAAATGTAGCATTCACATATGCAAATGTGAAGAAACTATGGGGAAAAATGTAAAAATGTATAATGTGTTCATTTATATTACCACTACTATGCCAAAAGTCTTATTTTTCACTCATAAGTTTATACATCTTAAATGTTAAGTCTGAAATGTTCATTTTAATTAAAAAGTCAAGTTCTTAAAAATTTCACTTTCAATATAAACATACTTGGTGTTGTGCCCATTTTAATCTTTAAATGACAGGTTTGTTTCTGTGCTTAGGGAATTACTAAGGATCAGGAGTCTCATGGTTTGAGCTGTGCCAGCTCCCCTTATGAATAGACAGGAAATTAATTCATCTGCCTGCGCAGCATCTGTAGTTTTCTCAGGGTAATTGGCATATAATTAGATTCTGACTTGGACAAAATATAGATAAAACTTTTCCATGTCCTTATACATGGGATGTAAGAATAACGGCAATGATCTGTTTGAAAATTCTAATCAACAGTAATACTGTAGAACAAGTGCTTTCTCCAGTCGCAAATCCATGTGTTTATCAGTCTGTAAGGAAATATCTTGACTCTATTAGTTGCATTAGAGGGAGGGGACCTGAATCTACTTATTACCATCAAATCAAATGTGTAAAATATGCCCAAATACCCAAGCCATCCATCAGCCTGTAAAGCCCATTCATTAAAAGATCCACACTTAGCGGGATGGAAAAGACAGGAGTGGAATGTGCTTGACTACTTGCACCTTCAGTGGCATGAAGAACACTTTTCTGATTCCATGCAGAGCAGTGATTACTGCTCTTCTGGGGGTTGCAAATCTAATGTCTTTTATTTTAATTTTAAGCAAATGCTGTTAAAAATCATTAGAATGTTTTAAAAAATGTAAACTGTATTTGTTTAAGAAACTGCACCTCAAAATGTGCTGCTTTAACTACCTATATTATTGATGGATATCCTTTCTAGTAATATAAAACTTTTATTTTGGGTGTACCTTTCAACTAAATGACATTAAGGTTCCTTCTCATTCTTAATATTCTGTGAACCTGTGTACCATAAATCAAGTATTTCTTTGTACATGAAAGAGGATATTTTATATTTGTTTAGTCAGTCTCATAAAGGTATGGAGAAAAATAGGGGTTCTGTCACTTTTATAACAGATACTTTGACATTTTCATGTCATGGCCCACCTTTAAGAACTTACACAACTGGGTACATTTAATAAGAGTTTGTAAATACAAGAGAGCTCAGGATAGTTCAGCTTTTCTATGGAAAGAGCTGTAATGAGGGCAGAATCAGGGTTCTTCAAGAAGCCAGTTGGTAAGAGATGAGGAGGATTGTTTCCTGTTGATGATTTGGGAATAATGAGGCAGGATAAAAAATGAATTACTTTAATTCAAAGTAGATTTGAGATGTGGTGTTTTGGTGCCATCTAGTGGACATAACAGTTTCTCCTTGGAAAAATTGCTTCCTTAGAGCCAGTGTTTAGACCTTGAATATTGGAGCTGAAAGGGACATTAGAAATCATCTGTCCACTCCCCTCGTTTTACAGATGGGGAAACTGAGACTCGGAGAGGTTAAGGACTTAGTCAAGATCACACAGCTAGTTAGAGGCAAAACTGGGACTAGAACCCAGATCTCCTGACTTCTTATCTGTTTTACCACATTGCTGCTCAAAAGAGTCCAAAGGAAAGGAAGAGGAAACTGGGAGCTGTGATGGGGTCTCCAGTCACTGGTCAGTGTTCAGTCTTAAGGGGAAAAGGTGAAGAGAGTCTCTAAGTTGTCTTGGAGAAGAATCTCTTATACATTTGTAATCCTAAGTTTTAAAAATATATTTTGTCTCTGATCATGGGAAAAAGGTTTTGTATATTCACTATGGAAGATTTAGAGACTAGAAAAGTATAAAGAAGAAAAGAAAACTTAACCTGTAATCAAAAAAGTAGGTCACAAAAATAACTTGTATAATATGATCTCCTTCCTGGTTTAGTAATGTACATATAGTAAAATTTTATTTTTTATTTATACATCTCTTTTTAATATTTATTAAGCATTTACCGCTCTTGTGGTTATAAAAAATGTGAATGTTTGAAAAAGATGTATAATCCCACTGATCAGAAGCCACCATTAATTAATAATAGTTTGGTATATTTTCAGGTGTTTTCCCCCTTCATGCTCATTTTTTGAAAATTGTTAAGAAGCCCTGGTGGCACAGTGGTTAAGAGCTCGGCTGCTAACTGAAAGGTCAGCAGTTTGAACCCACCAGCTGCTCCACAGGAGAAAGAGGTGGCAGTCTGCTTCTGTAAAGATTACAGCTTTGGAAACCCTATGGGACAGTTCTACTCTGTCCTGTAGGGTCACTATGAGTCAGATTCGTCTCGACGGCAGTGGGTTTGGGTTTTACCATTTTGCTTTATCTCCCTACTTTTTTTCCAAGAGCATTTTTATGCCATCAAATGTTCTTAAAACATGACTTTCAATGATGCGTCATTTCTTTGTATAAATAAAATTAGTTCAGCTGTTGGATATTTAGATTGCTTTCAGTTTTTCATTATTATATTGATGATTTTTAATAGTATAAGTAGTGATGAGTTTGTTCATTTTCCATAGAACATTAGCCAGGCATCAGTGATGTAAAGAATTTGGCCATGACAGAGTTCCTCTTCAGATCGCCATGTTAAACTGCTCAGAACTATTCATCTAGTGAGCACGTACATCTAGTGATTTACTTATTTACTATGATGGCAAATGACCAGTGCCCAGGCATCTTGAAAAGTATTCTCTTGTTAATTTCCTACCCTGCCAGTTTTGCACAGTAAGAATGTAGAGCAAAACATTTACCTTATGGAGGGAGAAGCTCATTTAAGCATATGTGGAGCTTTCAAGGGAGGGCTAACCATCCCTATCTTTGTTTCTTTCTTACAGCTTCACAAACAAGCAGATATGCAGGAAGAGAAAAATCGAATTGAAAGAGTCCTTGGGGCTACTCCTTCATCTGAGCTGATTCAAAAAGTCCTCACCTTTGCACTTTCAGTAAGTTATAATGAAAATTACTTTAGAGAGGACTATTACCCATTATCTGTGACGAGTGTCTTTGACTCTGTATCCTCTTGATCTGCCTTAACTCTAGACTGAGGCTTCCTTTTGAGGCAGATTGGCTTGAGCTTTTCTTTCTGGCTTCTATTATCTCCCTCTAGTGGTGAGAATCAAAATAATTGGGAGAGGAAACAAATTCTCCAGAATAGAACTATGAGGACAGGGACTCATGAAAAGTGGGAAGCTGACTTTTCCCTGTGCCTTTCTTTACCCTGTAAAATCCCAAGCAAGTATTTGTTGATCATCTGTTTGTTTATACCTGTTCCAATGCCCCATGCTCAATTTGGCTGATCTGTAGGTTAAACATTCTCGTCTTTGCTGAAAGCTTCTGGTGCTAGTTATTCACAAAACAAGGACTGATGGTCTTCAATGAAGCTTTAGTTACTTGGGTACCTTAACAGCAGGCTGTCCATTCTGGCATCAGAAGATGTTTGGGGATACTGAGTTCTCTATTTTCAGGAAGAGGTACGTCCACAGGACACTGTATCAGTAATTGGTGGGGTGGCTGGAGGCAGCAAGCATGGAAGGAAAGCTGCTTGGAAGTTTATAAAGGACAACTGGGAAGAGGTTTATAATCGATACCAGGGAGGATTCTTAATATCCAGACTAATAAAGGTATGTGACAATTTTTATGTTCGGTAGCTCACTTGTCATTGTTATTGAGTGACATCCATGATTCACTAGACCCATAGATTATGGTCTTTACTCTTGTAAGAGTTTCTCTAAATAGCTACTAACTTTGTTAAAAGGCTTCTTCATCCCACATTTGTATCCCCTATAAAAAAACTGAAGTTGGGAGAGAACAGAATAATTTGTTTCTATGGTAAATGGAAGCTGTTCCCAGCCTCTCTTAGTTGCACTTACTATTATAAACTGTTGGTTTTTTTAGCTATCGGTTGAGGGATTTGCAGTTGACAAAATGGCCGGAGAGGTTAAGGTAAGGAAAGCACTATTTACTTTTCACTTTTCAATCTAGTAAGTGAAAATTAACTAACCAAGTTGTAATCATAGAGTGTTGAGGTAATGTTGCACTTTAGTATCTCCTTGTTTTTGCTTGGAGAAAGACAGCATAGGTGATAGCTGTAATGTCTGAAGAATTTCAAGTTGAGATCATCTTTGGGGGCATTGAAATATGGTTTTAAAAAACATGCACCTTGGAGTCTTTGACCCTTATTAGCTGTGTGACTTTGAACAAGTTTTTTAACCCTTTTGAGCCCATTTCCTCATCCATAAAATGGGGTGATGATAAGATTATTATTTAGATTAAGTAACATAGTGGGGCTGGAACAGAGGTCCTTGATATTAGTTCCTTTTCTGTTTTCACTGACCTTCTTAGACCAGTTGTTTGCACAGTGAGACTGGACAATAACGTAGGGACTCTTAGCCCTTACAAAGATGGATAATCAATTCATTGTGGACTTGGAACTGGTAAAGTTCAGCATTTGGGGGATAAATCTATAAACTATAAAGATTAGTTAGGAAAATCCTAACTTTAAGCTTCTGTTGCATTTAAGTATTTTTAAAGTGTCACTTTCTCCTTTATCTTACTGAAGGCAAGGATTATATCAGGTGTGAATTTGGAAATTCTGAGAGCTATTATGTATGTATAATTTGGTTCACTGAATGAGCCATTGTTAGGAATAAGATTTCAGATCTTCTTGAGAAAACAGTGAAAGACTTAGTCTCTACTTTCATTTAGTTTACATTATATTTTATAAACAGTTATTTTATTGTAAAGGTAGTAAGTACTGTGAAGGAGAAATGCTTATAATGTAGGGGAGGAAGTGGCCAAGCTGAGGCTGGAGAGGTAGGTATTGACCAGACCATGCAGGACTTTGTAGGCCATATTAAGAATTTCCCAAGAATAGAAATTCCTTGAAAGGTTCTATAAACAAGGGAATGACTTGATTTGCTTTGTGTTATAAAAAATTTCAATCTAGCTACAGTGTGGAGAATGGTTTGGAATGGGGAAGAGAGGATGTTGAAAAGGTAACTGTCCAAGCAAGAATGGTATAGTAGCTTGGAGTAGGGTAGTGGTGGTATTGAAGGAGATGGAGTATTAAAAGAGAAGTGGTTTGATTTTATTCATCTTTAATTCAGTAAATATTTACTGAGTGGCTTCTCTGTGTTGTGAACATATCTGGAGGAAGAAGAAGGAAAAGTCAAGGATAATTCCCAGGTTCCTAGTATGTGAATGGTGGTACCATTTGTTGAGATGGAACTGGAGGAAGACTTGTATCTAACTCAGGCCCTAAGAACCCAGCCATGATTAGGAGCCTTGGAACAGTAGCCATTGTCATCTGTGTAAATAAGGTCATTGGTTTCTAAAGGCTCTAGACTTAATCCAGTAGATTCTCTCTTTTACTCCTGTGATAGCTAGTTCAAAGGAAAGGCTCCATCCTTTTGCTGGTTGGTATTTAAGAGCCACTTTGTTTTCTGTAAAACCAGGTATACATCATTAGAAAATAAAATTTATTTAACCTTTAATCAGTAAACGTTGTGGAAAATTATAAAAAGCTCAGAAATAGTTTTACTGTATGAAAAATGTGAAAATATGGAATATTAAATTATTAGGTTATAGTAGCAATTTAAGCTTTGTGCCAGGTATTATGTTAAATGTTTATATAGATTGTCTCTTTATCCTTCTGGAATAAATATTTTCTCATATTATAAATGAGAAAACTGAGATTTAGAGCAGTTAAGGTACTAAAGTCACAGCCTAGTATATGACAAAGCCTAGATTTAAGTCCCAAATCTGGTTCTAAAGTTTAGATTAACCACTAGGTAACAAGCCTAAAAGAAAAGCAGTAGGTTCTATTTCTTTACTATTAATTTTTTACTAGGTTTTAAGCATATAATATTTGAGGAAGAATTCCCACATACAGGTCCAAGGAGTTGCTTGTTTTCTTTTAGCCTGGTGATGTGAAAAGATGAAAAGGGTAAACGTGGTTAGAAAAGCATGAGGGTGACGGTGGTACATTGTCATGAGAGAGGCTTGTGAATCCTTTACAGACCAGTGGGTATTTTTTTTCATAACCTGTGATATTCTTGCTGTTGCTGGGAATGATCATTAAATATAACTCCTACATTCTGGGTTGTTTTATACCAGGCTTTCTTCGAGAGTCACCCAGCTCCTTCAGCTGAGCGTACCATCCAGCAGTGTTGTGAAAATATCCTGCTGAATGCTGCTTGGCTAAAGCGAGATGCTGAGAGCATCCACCAGTACCTCCTTCAGCGAAAGGCCTCACCACCCACGGTGTGAACCCTGAGTGTGCGCCGCTGCAGTTCTGCTGCTTCACTGCAGGGATGAGGTGGAGCTACCGAACAGCTGATTCATATGCCAAGAATTTGGAGTCTTCTTTCAAACCAGTGGGGGTTGGACAATGAATGTAGTTAACTGGTTCCTGCTCACACTCCAGAATTAAATTCTATTGAAAAAAGGAAAATCATCAATTCAGCAAAAAAGTAAAATAAAAATAAAAATGTAAATATGATAGTAATAAAATAGAGCATAACGAAACTGTGAAACTTCCTGAAGCCTTGTCAGTGGTTAAAAGTATTTAACACTCTCCTGTAAATGACAGATTTTCTGTTTTTATAACCTACCGAAAGGTAACTAAAGGCTTCTGAGTCAAGAGGATTTTTGTGAAATGGGGTCTGCAAGCAGCCTACAAGCCAAGGATAGTCCCCATTGCTGGGAATGGTTAACTATGAAAGGCTGATAGCTGGTATGACATAGTTGGAATCTGTGCATAAATCCAAGTGGTTTTTTTTTTTTTTTGGCATGGGGACTGATCAGGAAGATATATTTTCCTGCAAAACTCAATCTGAACCAAGGATTGTAGTTTTCTTCCTTCCCTTCTGTGTGATCCCTTGGCCAAAAAAAAAAAAGTCTATCCTGTTCTGGGTTTTTTCCTCCCCTTAGTTCCACCCCCAGCTGCCTACCCCCACCCCCAGGTGTCCTTCTTAGAGATAAAGAAATAAGGAAACATCTTTCATAGCCACATTAAATAAGAGAAACTGATTTACATTGTTTTTCTTCTTTGTTAAGATGACTTTTAAGAACCCTGAAACACATGTAGGTGAAACAGTAGAAATAAAAAGGTTTTCAGACAGATCTTTCTGAAGGAATTATTCTACTGAAAGTGGTCTTAGTTGTCTGATAGGCCAGCTGTTCAACTTCTTCATAACAGTATCAGCACTGGCTTCTCCTGGTTCATGTTGTGCATGTGAGAAGTCTGTGATCACTGCTGTAGGGCCTACACATTAGTGTAACTGGTTAAAAAAACAAGACTATCAGCCTGTGTGTGCCACTCTTTGCTTCAACAGTGTATCCTACTAACAAACCTCACCTGTCCAATCCAGTGAGTTTTAATTCTCAATCTCATTCCCTTCCTTTCTTTTTCCTTTTTTTTTTAATTTTATTTTTTTGTGTGTTATTAACAGGAATTCGTATTTGGTGTGGCTTAACTATTTCAGAAGGTCATCAGATTGTGAGATTGCTTCCTTGAAACATTTTTGTGCTATTGTTTTAAAAAAATAATAATTAAAAAACAGTTGGCGTTAATAAAAATGTCAATGTGAAATTGATGTCCTGATTTCTTTTTCCCTTTGATAAGAAACTAAAAACTTGCTTATCATTCAGTAGGATTCAGTCTTCACTACCGTAAGATTTCTCAAGTCTAGGAAAATTCAGGCCCTAAATTCCTAATGAATAGAATCTAAACATAAAAATCCAAAGATTCCTTCTAAATTAGTTCTGGATTCTCAAACTTAGCATTCAAGAGTTCCATTGAGATCCAACAGGTACCATTTCTTGAGGAGCTCACGTGCCAGGCTCCATGCTCAGTGCTGCCCCCTAGGCTGTCTGAGCATGTGATTAAGGCATCAGCAAAGCAGGGGCACGGACAAGACAGAAAAGTTCACCTTTAACTGAAAAACTCACACAACCTTGCAATCAGAAATTCTGGAAAGAAGTTAGTTTCAGCATACATGTAAGTTTTGTATAAGTTCAGTAGTTTGAATTATAGTGGGGCAGGGGTTGTGCTGGATATCTTTCATTTCCCCTTCAGAACCTTTCCCCATTCTGTGCTGGGCCCCAGGCGGTGTCAGCCTACAGGGACTGCATTAACCAGCTCCCTTGCCCTCTAACTCGAGGTTGTGTTTATCCAATTAGTAGCACTCACGCAAGAGCGGAAGACTTGAGAAAGGCTGGTCAAGGTTTTTATTCCCCTGGCTCCTATCAAGCAGGTCTCTCTGGCTTCTAGTTCCTTCTTTTAACTCCTTCAAATCTAGGGTTGATAAGGACTACTTTTACTGGCTCTGGATTATTGTTGATTTCCCTAAACCCTGTGCACATCTTTGTAAATAGTCCCTTTATTAAACTTTCCTCAAATTATCCAGTTTGAGTGTGTTACCTATTTTCTACTGATGCTGACTTGGGCACCGTAATCCTGATGCTTCGGGTCTCTAAAAGTCTTAATCCAGCCTTTTTATGTCAGATGTTTTAATAAATTATTGTCTTCCAAATAGTTCCCTATTGTAGGTAATATGCCTATTTTTATAGATGAGAAAGTAGACTCAGAAAAAGACATTTATTGATTTTCCTTTTCTGATTATTTTTTGGTTAAAAATTTTAGAGGAAATAAGACTGGGAAGAAAGATGAATGTGTCACTGCTTTCCGCAGAGAGTTTTATATCTTTTTTGATTAGCGGGGAACAGGAAAGCCTTTTGGAACAATGGGTGGTGGTGGATGAATTCTTGTAATTTCTAAGCATTGGTTTCAGGGAGCAAGGAACCCCTTGAAATTATTTTTAAAGACTGTAGTGTGCAGTTTGAGAGGAGAAGCTCTGTGGCTTTCAATAGATTCTTAGAATTTTATAATCCAAAAAGCTTCTGGAATGTTACCAGAAAGACCATGGAGCTACATTTGTACAGTTGCTTTTTTTTTTTTATAAGTCAAAAAGCTTTTGGTAATATGTTTATAGTGCTGACGCTACACTTACAACATCATTTACTGAAGATAACTTACCTGATGAGAATAGAATTTCCTCTTCCAGATACCAATCTATTTAGAAGACTATCTTATGTTTTGTGATAATACAAAATACCCAACTGAGAAGGACCATACCTTCTCGTACCAGCTAGTGCAGGGAAAGTGGTCAGGGAGTTTGGTTTCAAACCAAATTTGGTTTCAAATGCAAGAGTTAGAGATAAGAGACCCTGATGTTTACCAAATGTTGGGCCAAACAACTGCTTTCCCTAGAAACCAAATCAGGGAGTTGGTTGTTCTATCAGTAAGTTAGATGGCAGTGAGAGATGGAGAATTGATTTGGTTGTTTCTCTTATTTGTGAAGATTGCTCCTACGATTCCATTGCTGGTGTCTGGCAGCTGTAGCTTTCACTATTGAGCTTCTTGTGTCCGACATTAGGGTAGAATTAGTAGCAGAGAAGGAACATAGCTTACTGTCATAATCTGCTTTCTCAGGGACGTTGCCAGCAGCTGACAGCAGGCATGTTATACACCAATTAAGGTGATAACCAAGAAGAAAAAATTAAATCTTGCCATGGTTTGGCTGACCTTATCAGTATGGCTCTCTGAGACTTCCTTACAACCAACCTTAACCTTTATGTCAGTTTGACAAATTGGGCAGGTCTATTACAAGTGGTGAAGTGGTTAAGAGCTCAGGCTGCTAACCAAAATGTTGGCAGTTTGAATCCACCAGCCGCTCCTTGGAAACCCTACAGGGCAGTCCTACTCTGTCCTGTAGGGTCACTATAAGTTGGAATCGAAATACTCTTTTCCTAATGCTTATTGGTTTGCACTTCTAGAGAAGTTAAGGGGAAGAAGACATCAAAATCAGTACACTGAATGGCTTTAATGAGTAAATGGAAGAAATCTCAAGACAACAACACAAAATATAAGATAATGGAAGGGGGATGGAGAGAAACAGTAAACAGTTTCTAAGAAAGAGTCCAGAACACTTAAAATACTTGAGATGAGTGGGGTGGATGAGATACTTGTTTTTCTAACAGGTCAGTTCCCTCTTCAGTCAGTGGAGCACTTGAAAGGAGAATGGAAAGGGGTGTGGTAGGATGGAGTTAAGTTGGTACTGTGGCCTTACAAGTGTGAAGAAGTACTTCTCACTGCATTCCTGTAACTGTGACGGGATGATAGACTGTCTCTCTATTCGATAGATAACAAAACTTGGTACAGGTCTCCCCAGTTTACCACGTATTTTTTTGGCTTACATAACATGTATATGACTGGAGAAGCAGGAAGCGCTGATGTTGAAGCTGTAAGTTTGTAATGTTTCCAACCCCCAAGGACAAATAAAAATCAGATATATAAAGACACTGATAATAAAAGGCAATAATGAAAACCAAAAAAAAAAAAAAAAGGGTATTTGACTTAACATCTGAACAGAACCTCCTTCGTAAGTCAGGGACTCCCTGTGAAAGCTGGAACCTATGCAAGGCAGAAACCTATCAGGGAAGGAAAACTAAACTATTTTCCGCCAAACTGAGCACTAGAAAAGTGGTAAGACTGCATCTTGTCAAAGGTAGAAAACTTTCGAGACCTGGGAAAACAAGGCAGTCCCACCAAGTTCTGGCTCTCAAGGTTTCACTGTACAGTACATGACTTACCTTAGATTTTTGGCTACCAAATCTGGGCTTCTCCCTGCCCCTGCTGATGTTCTTATTCCTTAATTCCCAGCAAATGGAAGGTTCCAGAACTGTTGTCCACCTAACCTTATGGCACTAATTAAATTAATTAGAATTTAGCTCCTCAGTTGCACCAGCCACACTTCAAATCGTCAACATCCGCATATATAGCTAGTGGCTACTGTGTGGAGCAGCACAGTTATAGATCATGTCCGTCGCTGAAGAAAGTTCTGTTGGACCACCTGATTCTACACCTAGTATATGCAAGTGTCTTTTTTTGTGTATGGTAGAAAATAGTTACATAATATATTTTTCTCTACCGACAACCTAATCGTAATAATTTGTCATTCACCTAAGAACATTGTATCACTAACCCCTATCCATTTTATTTCTGTTCACAAATGTAATACTTATTAATTTTCCAAATTTTGAAGGAAAAAAGTGACTATCATTTTTTACAGACCTACCTCCCAAACACAATCATGATTTATAGATAAATTTGGGGCATATTCTTCCAGTTGGATTTTTGTACTCTGGTTGATGCATTTTGAGCATTTTTAGTAATGAGGATAGGCTGTTCCCCCCTTGACTTGCTCCCCTGTGTAACCAGTGTCACACATTTTCAGCCTCTGCGTTACAAAGCTAAGTGTACCAGGCTCAGACCTGCGACCCCTGATGTCATACTCTAAGAAGCTAATGCCAAAGATTACTTGTGAACAAAGTAAAAGTTGGCAAATGCATACCTTGAGAAGTGTTTCTTCCTGATTGGATTCTTTGGCTCATGGACGTTTTCCAGCCTGACTTCCGATGTTAAACGCCAGTTTTGTGGCGTGAACACATTTGCAGAATGTGGCTTTAAGTTCTTGGCTCAGTTAAAGTGGCTCATGTAATGAATTCACTCAATGTTCTTTCCTCACTGGAGATGCGCACTGAACTATATTTGGAATGAGCAAACACTTGCAATCCTATACATTGCTGCCTGGGTGTTTAGCTACACATTTTGGTTAATATCACCATTAGCTGGATTTAGGAAGTTATGTAGTGATGGGTTTCACAAAGACTTTGGTCAGGAAAGATGTAGCTGACTTGGAAAACAAAAACCAAAAGGGCCTTTCTCACAGACTCGCAGCCTGCAGGGACTTCAACTTGCTGAAGTTGTTGAAATGAGGCCATGAGTTTCTCCCACTGGTTCCCACCTACCTGCTGAATGCCTGTCACACCAGCCTGAGCAACTGTGTTACTTGCATTCCTATGCTTGCCCCATTAATTTGGAAACTATATCTCACTGCTTCCAACAACTGAAACAAATGTGCCATAGATCTATAAATGACTCAAGTGTGCACCAAACCAAAGAAGGATCTGAGATAGAATAGTCTGGGTAGCTTTAAATGACTCTGTCATTTGTGATCCTCCTTTGCCCATCCCGAATTAGGATGCTGAGCAAAGGGTATCATTGGTAAGTATCATAAAAAGAAGAGGTGAGAACGGCACCAGTCTTATCTAGTTAGTATCAACACAATGGCACTGTTCTCTAACCTCACAACTTATTTGGTATAGTAACTGTGCATATTGGACACTGGTCAAAGAGCTGTGGTTATTGAAATATCAGAAGAACCTTGTCAGAAAAGTCCACAACATTGGACATGAGGGCAGTATTTAAAAATGGCAAGATTCTTATGCATCAGTTCCAGGCTATGGAATCCAGACAACAGTGGTTACAAATGCTTTCAGGGCAAAAGAACATTGTAGTAGGCACTGAGGCTACAGTATCGAATAAGGTAGACTTGGTTCCATCACGGAGCTTACAATCTAGCAGGAACAAGAGAGAGAAAATGAGTCATTCTAAGTGTGATGAGTCTTTGGAATGGGAAGTGCAGAGTGCTACAAGAGGACATTACTAGGGAGTACAATCTAGCCTGAATGTTCAGGAAAGATTCCCTTGAAGAAATGATGTTAAATTGAGACCTGAAAGATAAGTAATTTATAGCCAGGCAAAAGAGGAGAGGGGAGTGTCCTAAGCAGCAGAAATAGCATGTGCAAAGGGCCTGTAGCTAGAAAGAACCTGACCTATTTAAGGAACCAAAAGAAATCCAGGATAGCTATAACAGAGAGATCTGGGGAAAATGGTACAAGAGGAGTATGGAGAGGTAGGCAAGGGCTAGACTAGAGAAGGATTAAGGCCATGTTTCAAATGTTAACACACTTGGCTGCTAACCAAAAGGAGGTTTGAGTCCATCCAGAGGTGCCTCAGAAGAAAGGTCTGGCAATCTACTTCCAAAAAATTAGCCACTGAAAACCCTGCAGAGCACAGTTGTACTCTAACACACGTGAAGTCACTATGAGTTGGAATCAACACAACAACAACTGATTTTTTTAAGGTTTCAGAACTTTGGCTAAAAGACAACAGGATACCATCAGTTCCCTCATCTGTAAAGTGAGAATAATACATAATAGTTATTTCATAGGGTTGCCGGGGAACAAAATGAGAAGAACACAAGTGAAAGTTCTTCATAAATTATAAAACATTATTGAAATACTACTAATATAATTTTTGAACTGTTGACCTTTTTGGTTAACAGCCAAGCTCTTAACCACTGCGCCACCAGGGCTCCAGTATTATACTAGCATCGGTAATAATAAGCTGTGTTGCCTTTTTAAGTAATAAACCCAAGAGTTCAAATCTCCTCCTAAGTGGGATATGAAATATTCTATAAAACCCTGACCCACTCCAAGGAACTGATGGAAAGGTCAGAAGTTTATTTCAGTTGAAACTTCCGGTGTGAAGTTCATGAAGCCCAGGGATAAGCTCAGCTGCTTGGAGCAGGATCACACCATTTATGGCAATGTGTACTTCTTTCTCAGTCCACACTGACTCCCCAACACCACTTCCAGAAAAGATCAGTATTCTGTCTCCTTCTCAAACCTACCAGAGCAGAACCACTAAAACATTCTTTCCTCTTGTTTTCTTCCAGCCGTAGCTTAGGGCCAGTGTTGCCTTGCTTAATTCTTGTAGAAGTTGCCATCAAATAAAATAAAAAGTCCTCCAACGTCAAGAAGGGAGAGTGTTGACATGTCATGGGGTTGTTAACCAATGTCGTAAAACAATATATGTACTGACTTTAATGAGAAACTTTTCTGTAAACCTTCATCTAAAGTACAATAAAAAATATTTTTTTTTTAAAGTTATACTCTTCTGAGTTGCTCATGGCAAAAGAATTAGCCCATTTAGCATCTGCATTACATTTAGGAAAAAATCAACACTTTTCTAAATCAGTGACATCTTATTTTTACAATGGTTCTGTGAAGTAAGTACAAACTAGTAGTCAAATCTCACAGAATAGATGAGAAACCCAGGGTTTACCCAAGAGTGTACACAGATTTAGCAAGATAACTCACCAAGAATCTAGATTCCAAGACTACTTCCTCTCCAACCTGATCAGCACTGACAGGCCACCATGGAGACCTTAATGGCTCATTTTAGACCATTTCTCCTCTGTCTGTGAGACCTAGTAGTGCCAGACCTAGTCTACATTCAGGAGGAAAAGAGAGAATCAAGACCATCAGCAGCAGCAGGATCAGCCCAAAGCTGAATCCTATGACATGGAAGTCAGACATACCACCACTCTCCAACTTGTTTACCAATTTTGACATAAGCTGTCCTCCCCACAGCACTTTCTGCTTCTCCGCTAGGTTTGATAATTTCTTGCAATGGCCACTCAGAACTTAGAGGCCATAGTCACTATTATGGGGTTTATTAGGAAAGTAACAGGTTACAATTCAGGATCAGGATCAACTTGGAGGTAACAGAATACAACTCAGGATAAAGTTCTTCCATCAGGACAGCAACTCAGGATACAGTTCTTCAATCAAGACAGCTTCCAACCAAGACAGCTTTCTGCTCCTTCTCAGCCATGCCGGCAGGCAGGCTGAGCTTCTCCGCCTGACCTCTACCCACTGGGCCCGACTCTGGCCTAACCTCTGCCCTGCTTGGGCAGGTGATACAGCTCTTTAATTTCACCTACAAGTGCCCTGTGATGGTTAGGGTTATGTATCAACTTGCCTGGGCCATGATTCTCAGTGGTTTGTCAGTTATGATGCAGTTTGTCAGTTATGATGCAGTTTGTCAGTTATGATGCAGTTTGGCAGTTATGTAATGATGTAATCACTTCCATGATGAGACCTGATATAATGAAATCACCTCCATAATGAGATCAGCTGTAAGTAGCCAATCAGTTGAAAGAGAGTTTCCTTGGGAGTGTGGCCTGCATCCAATATATATGGACTTTCTGGCAAAGCTTGCTGGCTTTTGCTTGCTCTGGATCCTGCATCTGGCTCATCATCATCTGACCTCTGATTCTTGGGACTTGAGCCAGCAGCCTGCCATTTTACCTGCTGATTTTGGATTCATCAGCCTCCACAGCCCATGAGCCAGCAGGGAACACAACACAGAGTCCATGATCGAGCGGGAGAAAAGTGTGCAGCAGAACTCAAATACATGTAAAAAGACCAGACTTAATGGTCTGACTGATACTGGAGGAACCCCCAGAGCCATGGCCCCTGGACACTCTGTTAACCCAGAACTAAAACCGTTCCCAAAGGCCGCTCTTCAGACAAAGATTAGACAGGGCTATGAAACATAAAATAATCCTCATGAAGAGTGTACTTCTTAGTTCAAGCAGATACACGAGACCAAGTAGGCAGCTTCTGTCTGGAGGCAGGGTGAGAAGGCAGGAAGGGACAGGAGCTGGTTGGATGGACACAGGAAACCCGAGGTAGAAAGGGGGAGTGTTCTGTCACATTATAGGGATTGCAACTACTGTCACATAACAATGTGTATATAAATTTTTGTATGAGAAATTAACTTGAGCTATAAACTTTCACCTAAAGAACAATTTTAAAAAAAAAAAGATTGTGTGTCACCTTGGTTGGGCCATGATTCTCAGTGGTTTGGCAGTTATGATGTAGTTTGGCAGTTATGTAATGATGTAATCATCTCCATAATGAGATCTGCTATAAGCAGCCAATCAGTTGAAAGAGAACTTCCTTGGGACTGTGGCCTGCATCCAATACGTATGGACTTGCTGGCAAAGCTTGCTGGCTTTTGCTTGCTCCAGATCCTGCATCTGGCTCATCATCATCTGACCCCTGATTCTTGGGACTTGAGCCAGCAGCCTGCCATTTTACCTGCCAATCTTGGGTTTGTCAGCCCCTCCAGCTATGTGAGTAAGGAGAAGCCTCCAGCCTGATGCCTGATGCCTGACTCCCATGGACTTGGGACTTACCAGCCTCTACAACTGCGTGAGCGAGCCATTTCATTAATATAAATCTCTCTCTCTCTCTGTATATATATATGCACTGCAGCCTGCAAAACATTAAACATTGCTCAAGTACAGAAGGGCCAAGCTTTTGCAGGTGTAGGCGTTGGATTTAACCCCCATCACCACATTCTTCTTCCTAGCCCCAGGATAGAACAAGCCACACAGTTCTTCCCCATAAATAAAAAGGCCATTGACTACCATAAATTCTCCACCTTACTACACATCGGAGATTGCAAACATTCATGTTTTCTTTGACCTACACAATGCTTCTTAAAACTTTTGAAGATTTAGATGCCAGCATCTAAAAATCAAGGTAATTCACATAAAAATCTAGATTTCCAGTGTTTCTTGAAAAATTGGAAGCTCTTTCATAAATATCTGGAGCTGAATAGTGGCTTAAGACCAGTGTATATACCACAGTTCCCATTTTAGATCCACAACAGCCTCAGAACATTTGAGTTTGTGGACCCTTCCCACCATATAGACCAAGTCTCATGGATACAGTGTCCCTCCTTTGTGTCCCTGAACATGTGTAGGGCTTACCCTATTTGACTGTAACTTTGGAAATGTTTTGGAGAACTTTATGTAGATGATAAAACAAAGTTTGCCCACTCCAGTCCATCTCTGATGGATCTTAAGTTAATTATTTGCAGCTACTTCCCAATGGTAAAAGACTTCTGTTAGGACCTTTCCATTTGTCTCCTCTTTCCCATCCCAGGTTCTCAGCTCCTTTGTTTATTCATTCAATTATTCAGAACTTTTTTTAGTCCTTATGCTAGAGTCCTTGGGTGGTCCAAATGGTTAATGCGCTGGGCTGCTAACCAAAAGTTTGGAGGTTCATGTCTACCCACAGGTGACTTGAAAGAAAGGCCTGGTGATCTACTTCTGAAAAATCAACCTTTGAAAACCCTGTGGAGCACAGTTCTACTCTGATATGCATGGGGTTGCCATGAGTTGGTGCCAGGACACCATGTACCCAATTGTGTTTAGAATGAGATGGGGGGTTTAAAAAAATACATCAGTGGGTGTCAGGAGACCTGAGTTTCTTTCTTTTTTTGCTGTTGACTCCTACTCATGGCGACCCCATGTGTGTCAGAGTAGAACTGTGCTCCACAGGGTTTTCTGTTCTTTTTATATTGTTGTGTTGAAAATATAGACAGCAAAACATACACCAATTCAAAAATTTCCACATGTACAATTCAGTGACACTTCAAGCTATACAACCATTCTCATCCTCCATTTCTGAATTGTTCCTCTTCCATTAGCATAAACTCATGGAGGACTTAAACACCATAAACCAATGGGATCTAGTGGACATATATACAACACTCCATGCATCATCAGAACAATATGCATTTTTCTCCTGTGTGCATGGGTCATTCTCCAGAATAGACCACACACTAGGCCACAAAACAAGTCTCAACAAATTTTGAAAGACTGAAATTATACAAAGGACTCTTCTCTTGACACAAAGGAATAATATTAGAATTTAATAGCAGACTGGGATCTTAAACGCTTGTGAGCGGCCTTCTAAGATATTCCCACCCCGTCTGGAGCAAGAGAGAATGAAGAAAACCAAAGACGCAAGGGAAAGATTAGTCTAAAGGACTATGGACCACAACTACCATAGTCTCCACCAGACTGAGTCCAAGACCACCACCGACTGCTTTGACAGGGATCACGATAGATGGCCCCAGACAGAACTGGAGAAAAATGTAGAACCAAATTCTATCTCACCAAAAAGACCAGACTTAGTGGCCTGAGAGAGACTGGAGAAACCCCGAAGGTATAGTCCCTGGACACTGTTTTAACTCAGCACTGAAGTCACTCCTGAGGTTCACCCTTCAGCCAAAGATTAGACGAACCTCTAAAACAAAATGAGTCTAAATCGGCACACCAGCTCAAGGGCAGGGACGAGAAGGCGGGGGGTGGGGTGGGGGATAGGAAAGCTGGTTAGGGGGAAGCCCAGGTAGAGAAGGGGAGAGTGTTGACATGTCATGGCATTAGCAATCAATGTCACAAAACTATATATGTATTAATTGTTTAATGAGAAACTAATTTGCTCTGTAAACCTTCATCTAAAGCACAATAAAATAAATAAATAAAGTAGGCATAACTCTTGGCAGGTTTTTGGGAGGATTCGAGAACAATGTTTTTCCAATGTCTGTCCTGATGCCTAACTTGGCCAAGAAGTGCCCAATAAATGTTGCAATCATTATCATTAAAAAAAAAAAAGAACCAGATTTACTGGCCTGACAGAGACTGGAGAAACCCTGAGAGTATGGCTCCTGGACACCCTTTTAGCTCAGTGGTGAAGTCACTCCCAAGGTTCACCATTCAGCCAAGGATTAGACAGCCCCATAAAACAAAACGGGACTAATGAGGCACAGCAGTCCAGGGAGAAAGACTAGAAGGCAGAAGGGGAGAGGAAAGCTGGTGATAGGGAACCCAAGGTTGAGAAAGGACAGTGTTGACATGTCCTGGGGTTGTTAACCATTGTCATAGGGCAATATGTGTACTAACTATTTAAGAGAAACTATTTGTTCTGTAAACCTTCATCTAAAGTACAAAAATAAAAAATAAAAAAGAAGAATTATCTATGTGAGATCAAATTGACAACAGCAACTCAAAAGGTTTGATGGGAAGCTTAGCGGACAGTGAGTTGAAGACAATAGTTATGGAATAATTTGGAAAAGGATGGTGAGAATAACAGCACAACTGGAAGAATGTAATCGATGTCACTGAATGGTACATGTAGAAATTTTTGAAATGGTGTTATCTTTGGCTATGTGTATTTTCACCAAAAAAAAAAAAGTTTCTCCAAGGCTGAGAAGGGAGAGTGTTGCTATGTTGTGGGGTTGTTTACCAATGTCATAAAACAATATGTGTACTGACTGTTTAATGAGAAACTATTTGTTTTGTAAACCTCCATCTAAAGTACAATAAAAAAATTAAAAAAATATGGAGACACAGAGACAGAAATAATTTTGAAGCGGACAGTAATTATATTAATAGCAGCATGTTAGAGAGCAAATATAAGGACTAAATGCTGCTAAGGTACCTCGACAGAGAAGTGTCCTATTTCTGGTTAGGTATTCAACTTTTCTTTGATTCTGAATGAGCTGCCTATTCTAGGTATTTCATATTAGTGAAATCATACAATATTTGTTCTTTTGTTAATCAGCTCACTATTGATGTACATTTAGGTGGTTTCTGAATTTTGCTTCAGTGAATACATTGCGTGTGTGTATGTTCATCTCTATTAGTATTTGTGCTAGATAACTTCCTACAGGTAGAATTGATAGGTCAAACTGTAACAGCTTAACAGTTTTGTTATATATGCCAAATTGGGCAACACTAAACTGTTTCACTAATTTAAAAAAAAAAAGAAAGAAAGAAATTAATAGCAGAAGGACCTGGGTTCTCATAGAGCATCTGATGCTGACTTAGAACCAATGTCATGTGACATTGGGCAAGTCACTTCACCCTCTGGAACTCAGGTCCTTTTCTGCAAAGTGGGAGAACGGAGAGATAATAATAAAAACACCAACTTCAGTGCAAGGCAGATGAGTGTGACTGTGCTGTGTAAGGGATTGAATACTATGCAAATGTCGGGTGTGGTCATCAAACTCGGGTTTCCGTGGTGACACAATAAATCTTAGATAAATTAAGACAGCGGAAAAAAAAAAGACACGGTCTGTGTTCGGTGCCAGAACCAGACAGATGAAAGAACAAGAGACTATCCTCAAATTACATTCTAAAGGGAAAAATAAACACAGAACCAGAAAAAAAAATTGCAATATAATGTGTTAAGGGTTCATCTAACATATGCTGGATTCAGATATACACAGCTAAGCTTTCCTTTAATGGGCTGAAATTTGGATATGTTGTTTGGCCGAATTAAAAGTTCTCAAATTAGTTGTCTGAGCTTTAGACAGACAATCTTTTCCAGATGTTTAGTCCAAACTATTAAATGCTTTAGTGTACAAGTCCTTTGCTTAGCCCCAGTTTTCTGATTGATATTTTAATACAATACTTAAGTCAATTTATTGATTTAATGTATCGACTTATTATGGAGTACCTGGGTGGTGCAAATGGTTAAGCACCCAACTACTAACCAAAACGTTGGCAATTTGAATTCACCCAGAAGTGCCTTGGAAGAAAGTTCTGGCGATCTGCTTCTGAAAGATCACAGCCATTGAAAATCCTATGGAGCACAGTTCTACTCTGAAACACATAGGATGGCCATGAGTCAGAATCAGCCTGACAGCAACTGGTTTGTTTTGGTTTTATTAATTTATTAATTGAATATAATTAATTCAATTCCTACTTAAAGAAACCCAGAATCACTGGGGCAAAGAGAATTCCTGCTGGATGGATGTGGTCATGATAGTTGGAGCTAAAGTAGCCATCTTGCACCACAACAGAAAAGTCCATGCATGCATGCTGGGGTTGGGGTAGAGCAATATACTGTGTTCATGCAATTATGCCTCTGTGAACATTATTCATAGCTGAGTAATTTAGTCTATTGTGATTGTGCTTCATTTCTCTTTAAGAGTTTTTGTTTTTCCTGGAGTTAATTATTAATAAAAATAAATTTGTTTTTTGATTTGCTTACTTTTCTATGTCCCCATAATGAATTTATTCTCCACTATTCACCAAATGTGTGAATCTTTCCGCTATTCATCTTATTTCTTGGAGACATCTTTCCTGGTGAGACCTGGTATCCTCCTGTTCCAGTCTTGACTAATTGTTCACTAGGCCTGTTGTCCAGCTGTCACCCTGGGGTTTCCCTTCTTCATCATCTTGGGGATTCCATTCACTTCTCACCTACATCGAGTCTCCTGTCTGCCTGTTTCTTGGTTTATTTTCTCATGTTGGTGCACCACATCCTCTGTAGTTTCCTGAGACAGGGTGCACGGGTGGGAAGTAAAATTTTTAAGATATTTAAATTTTTTTAAGATTTTACACGTCTGTAAGTGTGCGTACTCTACCGAATCAACAATCTGGATAATTTATAAAATTCTAGGTCATAAATAATTTGAAAACATTTCTCTGTTGTTTTCCAGCATTGCTGATGAGAAACATGATGATCTTCTGATGGTTGTTACTTTGAATGGGACCTGCTTTTTCCTCTCTGGAAGGTTTTCAAGTCTTCTATTTATCAGTGAGCTGACATTTCATGATGACGTGCCCTGGTATGGTTCTTTTGTATCCATCATGTTGAGTAGTCAGTGGACCTCTTACTCTAGGCCGTTCAGGTATGAGACAATTTTTTTGAATTATTCCTTCAGTGATTGCTTTCCTTCCATTTTTGTATGTTCTATTTTTCTGTAACTCTTCTTAGTTGAATGTTAGTCCTCTTGGGCCACCTCTGACTTGATTGTCTTTTCATGCCTCTTTTCCAGTTCTTTGGGTTTTTTAAGGCTATTTCCTCAATTTTACCTTCTACCTCTTCGACTGAATTTAATGGTTACCATATTTTCGATATCTGTTTTTTCTCTAATTCTCTTTTTTATATAACTTCCTGTTCTTGTTTCATGAATGCAGTATCGCCATATCTCTCTGAGAATATTTATCTTTTTTTTTTTTTAAAGTTTAGAGTTAGTATTGTTCTGTGCTCTGCTTTGTTTCTGTTTTCTCCAAGTTCCGTTCCTCTTGTTTGTTTGGTTTTCATCCTTCATGTTAGAGACTTTCTTTGGTGATCCTTGGTTGCAGATGTACTTAAATTAAAGATCTCTAGATAAGACCATCCTGGATTATCTGGGAAGGCCCCAAATTCAATGATGAGCATCCTTATATGAGACAGACAGAGGAGAGACACAGAGAGAAGAGGAGAAGGCAATATGAAGATGGAGGCAGAGATTGGAGTGATGTGGCCACAAGCCAAGGAATGCCTGGAACTAGTAGAAACTGGAAGAGTCAAGGAACAGAATGTCTCCTACTGCCTCTTGAGGGAGCATGGCCATGCCAACACCTTGATTTCAGACTTCTGGCTTCCAGAACAGCAAGCAGGGCCGGATTAAGGCATGTGAGGGCCCTAAACACTGATAATCTGTGATGTCCCCTCCTCTGCTTACCCGCCCATTTGAATAGGATATGTGAGTTATACATATGTGTGTGTGTGTGTGTGTCTTAGCTATCCATGCTGTAACTTCTATTTTTAAAAAAAAATATATATTATTTTTTATTGTTGTACTTTAAGTGAAAATTTACAATTCAAGTTAGTCTCTCATATAAAAGTTTATACATGCATTGTTATGTGACCCTAATTGCTCTCTGTATACTGCGACAGCACACTCCTCCTTTCCACCCCTGATTTCCGGTGTCCATTCAACCAGCTTTTGACCCTCTCTGCCTTCTCATCTCACCTCCGGACAGGAGCTGCCCATTTAGTCTCATGTATCTACTTGAGCTAAGAAGTACACTCTTCACGTGTATCATTTTATGTCCCACAGTCCAGTCCAATCTTTGTCTGAAGAGTTGGCCTCAGGAATGATTTTACTTCTGGGTTGACAGAGAGTTCGGGGGCCATGCTTTCTGGGGATCATCCAGACTCATTCAGACCATTAAGTCTGGTGTTTTTACTAGAATTTGAGTTCTGCACACTGTAACTTCTTTTTAAATGCGACTATAATATTAGTGATTGAATGCAAAATTGGCATATGCCATCTTAGCAGAAGGAGATGAACTGGATTATGAAATTTTTAGTGGATGCAGGGTACTGAGATTTTTACTGTACACCACATTTTCTACAAAAAGAATGTTACATATATTCTACAACAAAGAAAATGACTCAGTGTACTCAGTTGTTTCAACAATCAATGTAAAATTCTGTTGATCTCCCACAACGAAAAATTGACTTTCATTGATTTTGCTTTAAATGGCTCATACTTCAGTTTTGATGCTTGTTTTGTAATAAATGCTGTAATTATAAATGAACAAATGAAAACATATCATAAAAGAAATTTAATGATCAGAAAACAAATATTACAAATTACTGTATTTTATTTTTAGATAGATCTTTCATTTATAATATAATTGAAAACATTCTATTCTTTGCTATTACAAATTCTTCAATGATTTCATCAAAATTAAGATGCTGAACAATATCTATCATATTTTTTTACGCAACTAACACACAGCTTCTAGGTTTGTCAACCGTGCCCTCCCCCTGTGAGGTATTTTCGTAAGCACTGCTATGTCAATTTTTTTACATGTTGCTTTAAAAAATTAGCATTTCACGCTTACGAAAATACCTTTTGTGGGGAGGGCTTGGTTGGCAAACGTAGAAGGCGAGTATTATTTGAGTAAATATACAGTACTTCCGTACATAATGAGGATAACCAATTGAGTCTTTCTGGAATCGTTGTATGCTGAGGATTTTTGAGACTCTTTAGGGACAAAAATGAGTGTTCTGTTGTGCAGTCTGTGATCATTAGTGTTAGGAATACGCATAAAGCAATTTTGACATTGGGAAATACACATTGTATTTTATCTTCTATTATGGAATTATACATGCCTACAAGAGTAAAATTTGTCTTTCTTGAATCTGTAAACTTAGTTTTCACGTAAGAATGAAATTGTCGCACTTCTCTATTAAGGTTTGTATTTAAGTCATCAGGATAAGCCTGCACTAATTTCTTGGATGCCTTCATGCATTCTTCATCAGGTATATCCACATTGTTTAAGAAGGAAAATCTATTTAAAAGAACTTCATACTCTTTTGCCCTTCTTTTCATGCAAGATTCAAATATGTCAATGATGGTGTAGCATGTAATTAGGTAAAATTGATCTCCGGCACTCGGTACTTCTGGAGCACTTCTATCATTTAGTTGTTTCTTTCTAATGCTTCTGCAACGGTGAACTGCTTGACAATCAGTATTTGGCAGTATTTGTTTTGTTATGTTTTCAAAATCTTCTCTTAAATTATGTAAATACCCCGTTAATGACTGGTAGAGATCTGTGCATGTCTTTAAATTTACATCTGGATCTTGGAGAGCTTGACTTATCTGATGAAAATGTTGCAGTATATTGTTCCACATAATCAACATAAATACATATTCTAGTGTTTGCATTTTCTTGGTGATGTTTTCAGCTTCTCTTTTGGTATCTCCTTTTTGTGTCTGGTCTTCAGCAATATTTTTTAAGGCATCTAGAATCTGAGTGTACAATTCCAGTAATGCACTTGTTACAGCATGTACTTCCCAACATGTATCAGAAAGACTTTTTTTTTTTTTTTTAATATTTTATTGTACTTCAGGTGAAGG